>NW_027287439.1:0-197500 GCF_022747635.1 Hetaerina americana | reverse complement strand
AAACTAGTCGAAGATTTGATTCAAAATGACCGGCGAATCACTCGAAAGCGTATCGCAAACCATATTGGAATATCCAAGGAACGTATCGGCTTCATTATTGATCAAATTGGGATACCGTAGAACCTGAGCACGATGGGTACCACGCCGTCTCACTGAGGAGAACGAACAAAACCCTCCTTATTCCCCCGATCTTGCGCCTTGCTATTTTTATTTTTTTCCTCAACTCACAAGACACCTCAAGGGTAAGCATTACACCTCGGACGATAAAGAGAAGGCTAAAATTCGATAACAGCACGCTGTTTAACTCGCATTGACATGGAACTAGAACACATCTCCATTCATCCACTTCTCAAAATACACTGGATGAATGAAACGACCTCAAACCTGCGCATGCGTGTTGACGAGGAATGTTACTTCCACACGCCACCAGGAGTGCTTCTAGAGGCCATTTTGTTTGTGGTTTAGCAAGCATGCTTTGAATTAGTTTTCAGCCTACCCTCGAATATCTTATATTCCCTGAAAATCAATTCACAAATTGTCATCTACTCCATGGATTGCTGCGATACTTAACTCTTCGTAACTTAGAGTTCCGATGGTTTTGAAAGTAGAGAATCACCCAATTACTTATAAAAATCAATTGATAATTTATATTGATGAACATACGTATGTGAGGAGGTAGCTGGTAATTCAAAAACGTTTATTATCAGCCTAATTTATGAACAAACAATGCTTAAAATGTTCCTCCGGCAACCAATAATTAAGGTGTGACAAAACTTTTTACAATTGCACTATACGACTAATTGATAATTGCCAAAAAAAGTATCGGAGAAAAGGCGCCATTTTTCTCTCGGCGACGAAAAATTTATATTGAGGTATTTAACAGTAATGGTATTTAACAGTAATATCTCCCGATATAACTTATGAATTCATGCATTAACACTTTGCCAAATGAACGGAAATGTTACCAAAATCTATAGAATATGAATTTAAAACTGGATCTATCATTCTAATATTAAATAATGATTTTCACTGGAGATATTAATGTTGTTTAGAAGAGTTTATAATAGGGATACTTTCTTGGACGAGCCATAAAGGACTGGCGGCCGTTAGATCTTGTGTTTAATCACGCAAATGGGAACATTGGTGAATAGTTAAGGACCAGAAAGAGGAACTTATGAAACATAGGTAAGAAAATGGGACTTTCTCAATTGACACACACAACGCAAGTTCCCTAATGATGTCATACGCGTAATATTTTATCCATGTATTATGCCAAGTGTTTGTTATAAAGTTCCCAAAACTTAAAACCTGTTATTCGAAGTCAAAAGAAATCGGTTTGTATGAACTAGGAAAAAACATTTTGTAAAAGAGTCGTGAAATATATTAAAACCGTAAGCTGACCGCTGAAAAGTATATCCGTCGTTGCCAATGGTTTCGGAGCAATCTTAACGCAGAAGCAGAGCATATGCCTCCGTTCACAACTCCTTCCATCTCAAGCCGTAACCTGCTCATCGTAAATGAAACAACTCGCGGTGGCTCCAGCAAATCGCACGCAGTCCGCATTAACTGCTGGAAGTGTAACAAACAAACTGGAAGTTTTGCGAAATGCATGAATGAAGACGGCGGTTTGTGAAGCAATTGGTGGGTGGGCTTGTCTGGAGATTGCGATGGGATACAGAAGGTGGGAGATTAGAAAAGGAAGATGCATCTAATGGGTGCGTCGTATGTGGGATCAGAACAGCTGCCAAACACGGCCATAAGGAAACCCATCTGCTAAAAACATTATTAGCCTGTTGCCATAGCTATATTGAACTCTTACTTAATTGTAAACTTTAAAAACAGTACAACTCCAGTCTTCGTATTTTGAAAGATATCTCGAGCTAAAGATGTCAGTCCCCTTCGCCTGACATGCACGACCTAATGCTATCAACGAAATATCCTCCTGAGATTTCAATTTGGACAACAACGGTCAAGGGAACAAAAAATAAAACATTTGGTTTTGTACGAAAACATGACGAAAATTGTAACTTTACTAATTCAATTTGCTAAAAAAAGTCTACATTTTTTCAAAAACACTTTTTCGCTCTATTCTCCCTCAAGTTAAAGAAGAGTGTGTATTTTTTTACAGAAACCCTTTAATGATTATCATCCATCTTATCTCTTTCATCCTCCTATTCCCATCTTCGTTGGATTTTACTCCTCCCTCCCCCTCGCTCCCCACAACCCTCTCCTTTGTGCTCCCTGCTCTTCATAAGGGAGCGAAGGGGGGGTGTTCGGCGAATGACAAAAAATGAGCGAAGCACTCTCATTGTTATTCCTCTTTTGGCCCTTTCAGCGTAATTATCACCACCCTCTCTTCCTTTCGCACCGGAGTATCGATTGTCCGACACAAGGACTCGCGACACTATTCAAAGGCTTAATTATCGCTGCGAAGGAAGTTATAACAAGAACATATATATATATATATATATAACAGCAACAAACAATATAAGAACACATAAAAAGAACACTCACACGTTAGTCAACACTTCCGGGTTACTTCGACGAAATCATCTTTATATATATATATATATATATATATATATATATATACATATATATGTATGTATATATAATACACACACATATATGTATGTATATATATGTATATATTTTTTCATATATAAACACTGATATAGATTTTTGAAACATGGAAACACAAAGAAAGGACGCTCATACAGGTAGATGTAGTTCTGTATACTGCATATATTTAGTGTGATTGTAGTGCATACTACTATATATTTGACGTTTCCGTGGCACGGCCGCCATAATCAGAATCATGGCATGGATTTTGACGATGACACCCGTACCGTCGAAACGTTAAAACTACATATGTGAGTGTCTTTTTTGTATTTATGTCAACGTTTTTATCTATTTGTGCGTCGCCGAAGAGCACCCTATTTCCAATATATATGTATATATATATATATATATATATGTATATATATATATATATATATATATATATATATATATATATATCATTATTATTAGGTAATCTACCGGTTAAGGTAGGTTTTTGGATGGATACAGCTACTAAATAAATATTTTGTGACTCCTAACAAAACGCAAAATCCAGCATCCTACTCCATATCAGGTCCCTCTTCATCTCTGAGTACTTTCTTCCTCCCTTCGTACCATCCACTATCCCTATCCTGTTCCTCCCCTTTCCTCGTTTGCCCAACAATCTCCCCTCTATTACAGTCTTCAACATCCCACTGCCGATCAATACGCCCTTCATCCACTTTTCCTGCCTCCATAGGATTCCTCCCAACAATCCCTTATCCTCCCCGCCCACCATATCTACCATTCCCTCATTTGGTTTCCTTTCCGTCGATTTCACCTTCTCCATCCTCCTCCACACCCACATTTCAAAAGCCTCCAGTCTACGTCTATCTTCCTGCTTCAGTGACCATGTCTCCGCGCCGTATATAACAACGCTCCATAATAAAGAGTTATATATACATATATTTCCTTGAGGAAGGTGGCTGTGACCACCGAAAATTCGAAACCTTGTGAGTTTCTTTTCTTTTTTGTGTGTTTCTGTGTTTTTTGTCTGTGTCCACTAGTGCTAAGTTTTATACATTATTATTCACGTCCGTGAGACTTTCAAAAAAATTGTTTATATATATGTAACAAATACATATATATATATAACATATATATATATATATATATATATATATATATATATATATATATATATATATATGTTTATATGGGCCGCGGTTGTCCAGGGGTATAGAGTTGGACCGGAAGGCCGGGGTTCGATTCCCGGGTAAGCCTGTCTGGGCACCTGCGGCCCCACCCAAGCTATGTTATTTTTCGGGTACCAGATCTTCCCGAGAAACCATAACCGGCAGAGGGAAAGGAACCGGCCCTCCTACCCTGATGTGTGCATTTCACACGCCGCCGGGCTTAGTACTGGGTGAGCTCTAACATCACCAACCAAACCGACCTTGGACACATTGACCACAGCGACCACAGATACAAACACATTGTATATATTGATATATGTATGTGTTTCTATATATATATATATATATATATATATATATATATATATATATAATGTAAATATAAATCTAATAGTACGGACGTAAGGACACTCTCACATGCGCACGCCCACACTACTTTTATCCCTAGTGCTGGCTAAATTGATGATAAATATCCTTAGACCCCTTATTACTACAATTTTACATATTAAATAATTCGTTCTAATGTTTTGTTTACTTTCTACCACCCTTCATATTCCATCTAAAAGGCCAATTCTCGTTTCTTCCTCCTACCTCATATTCCCACCATTTTCTCCACTATTAAAGCCCTCAGCATCCCAATGCCTCTCTGAGCATCTCCTTCAACATCTTGTCCAGGCTTCTTCGAATTTCTCCCAACAGGCATCTCTCATCTCCTCAGCCGTCTCCTTAGTAGTATAACTTTGAATGTATCTCGCTTGTTTTCATTTCCGTCCGCGCGACACTCTGCACGGAGGAATATAAAGTGTATGAATGTTAACTTTAAGTTCGCTTTTTCGCCACTGACTATTTATTCCCTTCATCCACTCACTTCTTCTTACATCCTCCCTATCCCTCACGGCCTCTTCACCCTGAAGTGGTCAACGGAACGATATATAGATGGGACTAAACGATCCCTCCCTCTCTCCTTCTTCCTCTCTCGCTGTTCCCTCCTTGAGACCCCGTCCCACACCCACCCGTCCCACCGTCCTGAAACCGTCGCGTATCGCATAAAAAAACCTCGCCTTCTTTCGTCCTTGCGAAGCCATTAAAGGCGTTCTTGTTTTCACTCATTTTCCACTTATCTTATTTTTTGCAGCGTCTACACTCCCGTTGCCATCGAAACATCTGCTTCCCAATGGTTAAGCGTTTCATTCCGAATTCCCCCAACTCGAGACAACTGCTAATTCGAGGTTAAGCGTTAATTCTTCATTTCTCTCTCCTTCTCCTTATCCTCCTCCATATTGTCTCCGATGGGAAGAGGTGGAAAGGGAAGGATTGAGTGTTCTTTGGACCCCCATCCCTACCATCGTCCTTCCCCACCATTTCTCTCTATCCCACAAGAATTCTCCGCCCATATCTATGTCATGAAAGATTTCTGTGTGCTCGGCACATAACATCTAAAACCACAGAGGCATCCTACAAACCATCACTATGGTGTGTGGTAGGGGTTGATTTCGCATGGCGTATGAAAAATCAAAATTTAATTTTCCTTAAATGTTGGCTTACCAACAAATTTCAAAATATTTTTAATAGAGGCAATGATGCATGCTTTAGAAGTATTAAGTGAAAAATAATAATCTACACAAGAGAGACGAACTGCTAGTTAGAAGAAGAACAATATTATAAGTGTGAAACAATTAAAGCCGGTATCACAGGTTGCCAAGATTTGAAAAAATGATTTTCCTCCACAGGGGCGTGTGTTTTTTGGTCGTTTAGACATTTTGTGTGTTTCTGTGGTCGTTTAGAGGAATCTGATGCCTTGGACGTCAAAAATAATCTCTCGGTTCTACGCTTCATCTCTCAAATTTTATTCACTCATTTTATTCTCTCTCATCAGTTTCTAATCTCACCTATCATAGTGAGTTGGGACTAATTATGCAATTTTAAAATCATCATTAAAGAAACCTACTTTCAGCCAATGCAAGAGATTTACTTTGTAGACCACGTCATCACTCTTAACTTTCCAATGCACTTGGCAATGACGTGAATAGCTTAACTGGATTAATTAAAGTTAAGCTAAAGTATCCGTAAATCTAACTGAATAAATACATTTCCCAACCCTTTCAATCTTATCTGTAGTCCTCGCTTATAAAGGTGATGTTCGTCATTGGAGATCTACCGGTTAAGGTTGGTTTTGGATGGAGACAACTACCAAATAAATATCTGGTCTCTCCTATCAAAACACAAACCAACATCCCTCTCTAAAACAAACTCCTATTCATCGCCGTATAATAAATTTCCTTCCTCCCTTCATCCCGTCCAACTATATACACACATATATATATATATATATATATATATATATATATATATATACACGTATGTAAACAGACATTTACAATTTACATACATAAACAGATGACATTTTCTCTTATGATTTCCAAATTTTTGTTCATCCTCATACAAATGCAACGTTTATGATTTTTTTTCAATAAAAAACACTGCGGAGCACCGTGGCTGGTACTCCTGGCTCGGAATTTCAGGTGCGGCAAACCAAGTCGCCATTATCAAATCCGTCGACATGGAGAGTTGATTAAATCGCCTATTCACCCGCCCCCGCCCCCATTTCCACTCCACCTTATCCCGTGGAAAAGCAAACTCATTTCGAAGTTTACACGGGCAAGTCGCAGTCGGTTTCGCACAAGGCGCAGTGCTCACGGGAATACTCTCCACGGGAGAGGAGGGAGGGGGATTACTATGTATTTGTAAATCTATCCTCATTCGCGGCATATCTATCTTCCTTACTCTCCCTTACGTCCCACTCGAAGCTGGGCGCTGGGGATGGAGGCTCAGTGAGGAGGGTACTTTTTTCCTTCTCTTTTTTTTGCATATTTTTTTCGTTCGTTTTTTTATCTTCATTTCGCACTCCTTATGCTACACCACTCCACTGTCAAAGAGTTCTGGTTGGCGGAAGGTAGGGAGGGAAGGAAACCGGGGAAGAAGAAATAAAAAGAAATCCTTTGCTCTTTAAATTTTCAATATTACCTCGGGAGTTCTTTGCCTCTAATCCTCAGAGGCTCTTTTGTTACTCGGCAAGACTCTTGAGGGGCGAAGTTAGAAAAAAGGAAGTAGTAGGTGGAAGGGAGAGAAAAATAGAGAGAGAGAGAGAAAGTTCTTAAGCAGATCCGCGTCAATCTTTTCCACATGCCGTAGAAAAGTGGGAAATGGAAAATCCACGAGGCGAGTTTACACGCACACACAGTTTTCTTCTCCGTTTTGCAAGTAAATATAAACCAAAAAAATCTTAACTACCTCTTTTTTTATTAAAAAACACCGCCTCCCCCACCGCTGTATAATCATTTTTTTCTGGATTCAACGGGATTCAATCTCGGGGCGAACAAAGGCTTGTTTGCCTCGTCAAGTACGTACGCTATCAGTCGCGCGATTCCTCTGGTTTCCCTGGATGTACGTAGTATACGAAATTCCTTCTTTCCATCTTTCTTCTTCGCCTCACGAGGTGACTCCCTTCATCGGAGGTGACGAATTGTGTCCACTGGAGAGAAAGCAGAACCGTTCTTCATTGATTGTCCTTTCTGAAAGAGTTAAATGATTTAATTTTTTAAATAAAAATCCCTTATAACGAAGAGAAAAGAGGGCATGGCAAACATGCTCTCCACCCATCCACTGACGAGATGAAGGCGGGAAGGTATTACAGTATTGGAATTTGTGGCCATGAATTATGTGTGATCTTCTTTCCTTAATAGTGTTTTTCCATTCATGAGGGGAGGGGGATATATACCAGACATGGCGATATTGTGAAGAAAATAAGACTTGAAAATTAAGAATTAAAAAAACGAGACGTAAAAATACTAAAAATGTTCTAAACATTGCCCGGCTCAAGAAATATATTATATATATATATATATATATATATATATATATATATATAAATATATATAAATATATATATATATATAAATATATATAAATATATATAAATATATATATATATATATATATATACATACATATATATACACACACACACATATATATATACACACACACATATATATATACACACTTATATATATATATATATATATATATATATATATATATATATATATATATATATATATATATATACAATGATAGGAATGATATACTATATATACAGTATTGAAAACTATGCAAGAATTACAGTAGGAAAGAAGTTAAGGTAAGTTTTTCTCTGAAAACGTAAAATCGTATTTTGGAATAAATGCTCCAAAAGGCAAGCTCGTAGAGAGCGTGCGTACGAAATGCATATTCATGGAAATTGGAAGCAAGGTAAACAAGCATGCTTCATTGCCAGGAGCCCATCGCTTGGGTTTTTTTTAACCCCAACTTTCAAGAGATGAATCCGATTTTTTGGCCAAAAATTTATCGATTTTCGATATGATGTGAAGCACAGGATTGTAAATAAAGTAAAAGGCAAATAGGTCAACCGAGAAACCGTGAAAAATCACACCCACGAAAAAAACGTGAACGCTTCAAATGGCAAAGCTCGTTAGGTGTCGAAAATCCCAGTCTTTCGACTTTGTTATTTTCGCCTTTCGATGTTAGGCGAAAAACATTGCAATACCCTCCTTTATATTGACGCTGCGCATACTCAAACGGTTTAAGGTTGATTCACACACCACATAAAATAAAAAGTGGCCCATATGCCTATAAAATGAAGAAAGAAGTCAATATGCGGTTTCATTTTTAACTAAAAATTTCCCTATGAAGAAGTTAACATCTAGCCTTGGGAGGTATTCTTTTGCACGAGTACATCTTATATATCCCATGCATCATTTATATATATATATATATATATATATATATATATATATATATATATATATATATATATATATATATATATATATATATATATATATATATATCTTGAAGGAAAGCCACACGGATGTGAATATGATGATGATGTACATAGAAGCAGTCCCAAGAGCCATATAACATTTGGTCGGCACTATGGAACACAAACACAAAATGGACAGCAGTTAAAGGGCAATAATATTACAGAAAGCAAAGCTCTTGGCCCTCTCTCAGGCCTTATTCATGTCCGACTGACCTGAAGAAGGATTCAGTAATTGTGTAAATGTGTGGCAAATAAATAAATAAATATATAATTAAATATATAACTAAATAAATATATAACTAAATAAATGTATAAGAAATGTTCACAAATAATTAAAATCGATCCCTTTTTATCATATTTAAATTATCTTGTATATCGAAGTGGTAATTCTATCTGAAAACAATATGAAGCTTGGGACTGAGCAAATACTCGTATGGTAATTTTAATTTTAGTATTAAGGAAAAGACAGCGAGATTTCTTCTTTATCATTAAGGAGAGATGACACCATAACACGCCCGATGCCGTGAAATCTCTCTCCAGTATGCTTGGAAATTATTTGATCCGAGGGGTTTCCGTAAATGCATGCACTTTTCGAATATAATCTTTTATAGTGACTTACGAAGTGAAACTTTCCGTACCTCACTCTTCCATTCGATTTGAAAGTATCTTTGAATATTTTATTCGCTGGTATGATTCTTTTACGATTTTTAAGTGGGGCTGATTGCATGCACACCTTTTAGATGGTTCTGGTTATAGTATACTTCGTGTTTAATGTGCACAAAATAGACCTGCAATATTTCAACAGTCGAGTGAGTCCTTATCATTTTCGTTTTAGTGTTTTTCTTAGGTATTCTTTTGGACTAAAAAGACTCGATTTATGGAGAAGGTGGTACGGAATATATTCACAGACACATACGAGTATGTGTCTGTGAATCTCGTATGTTATCCCAAGGAAGATCTTCGTAAGAATTAAAACTGAATTAAACGTTAAATAAATCGGGCGATTATATCTGTTTTATTGCCACCAAGTGTTAAACTGTTTTTTTATCAGGGGGAATTGAATTGATTCCAACACCTAAATGCGAGACATTTTCGAAAAGTCAGGGCAATTTGGTCATTCAGCATAAAATAATTGTCTGGAAAAAGTTATTACTGGCGGTCTTATTTTCCTACAAATCTAACTCACTTTTGAGCACATATTCGTAACGCTGCACCGGCTTCTTTATTCACCGCTTTCGGAATTGAACCAGTCGACAACAGCTCTTCTGAGTTTCTCGTCGTCTCCAAACCGCCATTTAAAAAGCCACCGATCTAAGTTTTATAAAAGGAAATAGTCGCTAGGTGCAATGTCGGGAGTGAAGGGTGGGTGAACAAAACGCTCGACGTCAGCGCAACATTCTTTGCTCATTGTAATGTGGCTGGAAGAGCATTTTCGGTACACAAGTCACACAACATTTTTTTGCGATGTCCGAGCTTTGCCATATTAATTGTTTAAATAGTAGTGCGTCCAATGATAAGTGATTTATCAACCAGAGCGTTAAATCGTCAATCAAGTCGATCAGTTCGCAGTTCCTGATCCACTTGTTGAACGATTTCATCGCTCTGGAGACTAGATCAGCCACTCCGTTCTGCATCACGCATGCAAATTTGTGCGGTCATTTTTGAAGTCTCGGCATAATTGTCCGACCTTTCCTTCCCTAATTATTGTAGGTCCACAAACTAGGCAACATTTCCGATGAATTTAGGGGGCTGGTGATTATTTTGCACTCAAAAATCGAATTATAGAACTCACTACGCAATTGACGAGAGCAACGATTTTCGCGGACATTGCTATCTGCATTCACCGAAAGGCAAGCAACTACTTAATCAATACAATAATTACCTCAGTGACTTTGGAAGCAATCAATAGATGGCGCTGCATTCGTAAAACTTTGTTCTGACCCGCCTATATTAAAATATAAGAAAACGGCTCTTATTTTTCGAATATGAATCCTACATTATTCATATGATAAGATTCGTAATTGGAAAATGCTATCCCATACCTCTCTTTTGTCATTCTAAAAAAATTTGTGACGGGGTGATTACCTTGATGCCAACTTAAAGTTATCAACAATATTATTCTTTTTTTTTTAAATCTTGTATACCTTGCGCTAGTCCGATACAACGCGGAATGTGTGTACGTTTCATTTTGGCAAGCATGAGTGGATATAATTGCTGTTGGCAAGATTGTAAAAATGCTTGTTTCTCCCCATTGAATTAGTTACAAGATTACGTAAAAGATGATGTTGTAGCGTTAAGGAATGCACCCTTCGTGCCTGTCTACTCTTATAGGTCGAATTTCCTCAACACACCGCCAAGCAATTCCTACAATAGTATTACTGACGCATTCTCTAAGCTCCATAGTCGTATGCACGTCCGTGGCTTTAGCCTTGTCTGGTACGAGTCATCTCGACCTCGATTCGCTCAAATTTTAAAAGGATCCCCGGGCCTTTGAATTAGAGACCTTTGCGGTTGGAACTCAAAGCATTTCATGCTGGAGATCAAGTGAGCGCAAAATCGCGAGCGTTTTAAGGGATTTCGTTAATCGGGCGTTTGAGCCACTTATCCCTCCGGCATTTTCACTACGACCGACCGCGGAAAACTTCTCCTCGCGCTCACTCGTTTCTTTTGTTTTTTTTTAAATATTCCCCTCCCTCCAATTGTACCAATTCCCCTACCTCTTCCCCACTCCACCCTCTTTCCCTTCCTCCCTACGATGGACGTCCCTCTCCGACGTCACGGGTTAACAGGAAACAATGGAAGAAATCTGAGAAGCCTGAGAAATGGCTTTAGTGCCTGTCGGACACTGAATGGGAGATTGAGGGAGAAAAGAATTAAAGTTTAAATTATCTTCCCTTCTCTTATCCAGATTCAATTCCAACTTCCTCCCATCCTTCCCCTCTTGGTCCATCCAACATCATACTCCTCCTCCGTAATGCTTTCTCTTCGATTTGAATGAAAAAATAATCCCCCCCAATCCTTCAAACACGTAGTATTGAGTAATGTGAATAACAGGACCTCTGCATCAGCCAAAGTGTCATGCATATAAAATTCGGGAAATAGATGCCAGAACTAGCCGACTCAAGGACTCCTTCCCACGGACAATACGGGGTAGCAACTGCAGGGTTATAGATAGCAAAAATTCCACTTGCCACCCTCAGTGTCTAGGGAATTATTAGTTCTACTTAAATGTATACACCTCGTGTGTTTTGTTATATAAACCTTTCTTACCAAATGAACTCATTAGTGTTCTGTTCATCTGTTTTTAAGTCTCCCTTTCAATCCCTCGTCCTTCTCCGCGGGGGGAACTGCCTGCGCTACCTGCAACGTTGGGTCGCATTCCCTGCCTTTCACAGTCTCCTCAGGGGGTTGAATGTTTTGTGGGGCATGTTCATGTGGTGGTGAAGTTTCACATTCTTGCTTGTTGTGTCCTGGCTTGCGTGTTGCTGGATGGCTTTCGTGCTGCATCCAGGGGTGCAGTTGTTTGTTGGTTTATGGTTGAAGTGTTTGCATGAGTGTTGAAAGAAGGGAGTTTTGCATGAGTGTGTGCACTGCTGTGGGTGTAATTTCCAATATTGTTGTTTTGCACGTGGTATTGTTATTTTTAAGGTTGGTGACCTAACACCCCCCCGCCACACGCCCTTGCGGCAGCTTGCGGGGTATTATGTAGATGCACAGTAAATATATCCAGGACTCGATCTTATACAAAACTTGTACGTGCGCCCATGATATCGTCAAGTCTGTTTCTCATTCTTAAATAAATTTTAAGTAATTGTTGCGAGGAGTGTGTTCGCATTGCATACATTTTTTTGCATATAAATCTCCATGGGTGGCTTGTGAATTTTAGTATCCCCCACCCTCCTTCCTCTCTTTCTCTCCCTCGATCTAATTCTAATTAATTTTTCAAAACGGTTTATGCATATTATATTCTTCGGAAACGTTCTCCCCCAGTGTACATATATAAGACCGAGGGTAGACTGTGAATGTGGTTCAGGAGCACACTCAGTGAGTAAAGGGCTGAAAATATACCTTTTGTTTCGAAGAGTGCTGGTATTCAAGTCACTTCTTTTGGCTTAAGACATCGCAAACGCAAACGATGTAATTCGACATTGCAATCATTTGATTTAAAGGACTAATGATTATTTTAATGATTAATTATTACTCCAGGTCCATCGGATGGGCGTTAAGCTGCGGACCCCTTGGCGCCTTTCGTAAAGAGTAGCCTAATTCCGACGACGGGTTTCTTTCCACCCTTCATCCTTTCCTGTCCATCCCCTATGGCGCAAATGACCTCAGCTGTCTGTCAGACAGCGACCGACCGATATATATATATAGTATATATATATATATATATATATATATATATATATATATAGATGTTTATATATATATATATAGATGGAAGAGATCACCCAGTACTAAGCCCTATACGGCGTGTGAAAATTCACACATCAGGGTAGGAGGGCCAGTTCCTTTCCCTGTGCCGGTTATGGTTTCCCAGGAAGACCTGGTACCCGAAAAATCACTTTAGCTTGGGTGGAGCTGCAGATGCCCAGATTCCCTTGCCCGGGAATCGAACCCGGGACCCTCTGATCAGCAGTCCAACGCTCTACCCACTGGACTACAGCGACCCATATATATATTATAAATATAAATATATATATATATATATATAAACCATATGTGTGGGTTGCGGTAGTCCAAGTCGTCATTATATATATATATATATATATATATATATATATATATATATATATATATAATGCGAACCCCAAACAAGAGAAAGTTTTCGCACTTGATGGAAGATGAAATTGTCTAAGAAAGAGTCCCAAAATCGGTCGATGAACCCATTTACGGACCACTGTCCTCGAACACTTATTCCTTGCTATACTGAAGGCTACTCACCTAATAATTCCTACCACACGCCTTCTTGGCAGCCTGAGGGGGACGGGCTACATACTAATAAGTAGGTATATTACTTTTGAATGAATAAGTGAAAGAGATCACACCTTATTTCATTTCATACACAGAAAGTCTGGTGATAACTGAAAAGAATGCTCAATTTCGAATATTACAAATATAATTTCAGATACATTTTAGCCATCATCCTTCATCTTAATTACGTCATGATCTTCGTTTAATTATTCTAGACCAGACACATATTGTTCCACAATCCCTTCATACCCTCGCTTTCCTCCTCAATTTTAGCCTTAACAACGCAACTTCCCTCGCTGGACGGCGCTGCGTTTTAATTCGCGGAAAAATAAAAAAAATCTCTTTTTCTTAGATCGCATCCAAACGGGGGTGGTTTGAGGCAAAAAATTTGTGCGATATTCTGACTTAAACTCAATAGGAAAGAAGTGATATTCTCGAGGCATAAAGATGACGACTGTCTCATAAAGTGGAAGAGGACTTTGCGGCACTCAAAAAGTAATCTTCAGTAGTCAGTCATTTCTTCCTCTCCCGTTAATCTAAAATTATTTTGTTTTTCATCCCTCCATCCTCATCTCTTTTCCTCCCTTCCGTCTTTTTTTATCATTTCCATAGAGAGCCTCCTCCAACGTACATCATCACCGCCACGTTTTCTTCTCGTTCCGTTACCAAGGAAACAGCTATCGCGAACATGAGGGTTCGACTTCTCCCCGTTGGAGATTGACCGATTCAGGGTGCGCTGGAGGTGATTGATGGAAAAGTAGGATTAAGGGTCTGCAATGGTCGTGGCCAATCGCAGGGTTTGAATTGAAATATTGTCTAAATTAATAGTGCTATTACTATATGCAATACACATTCAGGTTTGATGTGATTGGACTGTTCCATAATTAAAAAGACGAAAACTAGTTCAATTTTCCAATTAATATATTGAGTGGAAAATTGTAACAGTTTTCGCATCTGTTCTTAGCACTATTACTACTCCCATCATCTACGTGAAATATGTTCATCTACGTTACTACATACACACTACGGGGGATCGGGATGGTGCGGTGGCTAACGTTCCGGCTTCACACCGAGAGTACCTGGTTTTAAATCCTAGAGACGACAGATATTTTTCAGTGCCATCCTAATCCCTACTTGAGGTGCTTTGTGGAGAGCATTTTGAGTGATTACGCCGTCCGTCGGATGGGACGTTAAACTGCGGACCCCTTGGCGCATTTCCTTTAGATAGACAGGTAGACAGTCGCCTTTCTTTTAGGACGAGATTGAGACTATGGAGTCTCCTCTGCCATGTAACCTCTCATCACACATTTGCAATATCAAATTTGCAGATTAATTTCACAAATTATATATAAATAGCAATAAACATAATACATATAAATTCTTAGGAATGACATACAGCCGGAATACGAGGGTAGGCTGAAAAGTGATGCACACAAGCAAAACAAATATCAAGATGGGGCCAAAAGAGTACATTAAAGCACAATTCTTAAGTTTAAAAATCATTTATTCATTTTCCAAGTGTAGTCACCGTATAAGGCTAACACATTTCTCCCATTGTGTAACAAGTTTTTTCATTCCGTCACTGAAAAACTCTTCCGACTTTTCTCGAATCCAGGACTTGATAGCTCTGCCTCCACCTCATCGTCTGAGGTGTAATGATTACCCTTGAGGTGTCTCTTGAGTTGAGGAAAAAATAAAAATCGCAAGGCAGAACTTCGGGGGAATAAGGAGGGTGTGGAATCGGTTCAAGTTTCAGGTTTCGCAGAGCCTCTCCAGCTGCGCGCGAGGTGTGTGGACGAGCGTTGTCATGTTGCAAGATTATTGGCGACAGGCTGCCTTTAACACGACAAACTCGACCAATATGTATTCTATTGTTTCAGGCTTCACTTCGTGGAAGTAATTGATATCCATTATTGAAATAGAACGAGTACGAGTCTTTCTTTCTATTTCAATAATCGACCAATATGGTTTTCGATACGCTTTTCAGTGATTCACCGGTGATTTTGAATCACATCTTCGACCAGTTTGTCGTGTTTACCGTCTGTGGCAGGCATCGGACATCCGCTGCGTGTTTCATCAACAGTTATGGCTTTTCCAGGCTCGCAATCACGAAATTTTATTACCCATCGATTATCAGTAGACCAGCATCGTCACCTTTAAAACGACGATGAATCTCAGGAGTCACATTTTAAGTCACGTTGACATAGCACCAGAGAACACGTCTTCATACTTCCGCTTCTCAAAGTACACTGAATGAACGCAGCGACCTCAAACCTGCGCATGCGTGTTGAGGGAGAATGGTCCTTCCACATACCACCAGGAGTGCTTCTGAGGGTATCTATACAAGGACGGTCGCAGAAGTACCCGGTCTGTCCCAGAGATGGCGGTAGTTGTTGAATGCAATCTATAAAGCATATGTTTTAAGTTTGAAGACGCCACGTTGTTTATTATTTGTTTAACAGCCATCAATAGTGAACGTTTTCAGTGAATTTGTGAAAATGGAGAAAATTGGTCATCGTTATGTGATACAATACTTTTATTTGAAAGGCCTCAGCCTAACCAAAATATAACCTTAACTGGATTCTACAGGGTTCGTCCGGGAAATAAGTGTACTGAGCTCAGGAAAAAAAATTTATCACACTTTTACATATCTTAAGCTAATATTCCTCAAAATAGGACCCTTGTGAGTCAATACACTTGTTCCAGCGGCGTTCCCATTCCTGGAACGCTCCCGCGAAGGCATCATCGGGAACATCTCGAAGACACGTCGTCACGGCCTCTTTGACGGCGTCCAAAGTCCCGTATCGCGTTCCTTTCAAACTCCTCTTTATCTTCGGGAACAGAAAGAAGTCCGGTGGTGCCAAGTCCGGGCTGTAGGGCGGGTGCGGCAGCGTTGCCACGCCGTGCTTGGCCAAGAAGTCCGACACGACAAGCGCGGTGTGAGACGGCGCATTGTCGTGATGCAGCCGCCAGATGTTTTTGATCGCTGGCCGGACGCGGGCGACTCGTTTTCGAAGCCTGTCGAGCACTTGGACGTAAAATGCAGCATTTACAGTTTCGCATCTGTAATTGCTCCCTAATAATCTCGTGCACTATTGTTTTTGGCACATTACACTGCTCTGCTATCATCCGAACACTAAGACGACGATCAGAGTTCAGTACATCGCGAACTTTTCGCACATTTTCGTCGGTGAGTGTCGTTGATGGGCGTCCAGGCCGTGGTTCGTCGTCGATCTCTTCTCTGCCTTCCACGAACATCTTGTGCCACCGAAAGATCATGTTTCTGGACATGGCTGACTCCCCGTAAGCCTGGTTAATCATAACGACAGTTTCGGTAGACGATTTCCCAAGCTTTACCGCAAATTTGATGGAATAACGCTGCTCCAAAAACTTCGGCATCGCGTTCCGTGACGTGGGTCGAGCGTGGAGGTTCGCGTTAACAGAGCTCCTCACTACACCACAGCTCAGAGCCGACTGCCTTTTTCAGCGTCGCTTGCCAACATACCCCCCTCCAATCGCAGCCCGTCAGAGCGGTGCTGGGCGCGCCTGGAGCGGCGGGAAAAAATCAGTACACTTATTTTCCGGACGAACCCTGTACTTTAGGTGAGTCTGCTCCTTCGTTGACAACAGTAAAATATTGGGTTGCAGAGTTTAAACGAGGCCGAACGAGCTGTCAAGACTAGCATCGTATTGATCGACCAAATGAAGTGACGACTCCTGAAACGGTTAAGAAAATCACGAAGTGATACTGGAAGGTCTTCGACTAAAAGTGCGCGAGCTAGCAGACATCTTAGGCATTTCAAAAAGTGGAGTACATCGCATATTAACTGAAAATTTGGACATGAGAAAGCTGTGTGCAAGATGGGTGCTGCGTTTGCTCACACTCGAGCAAAACCAGTGTCGTGAAGATGTTTCAATTGTTTAGCGAAGTTTCACAGCAACAAAGCGGAATATTTGCGCCGTTTCATAACTACGGATAAAATATGGGCCCATTGCTCCACACCCGAGACAAAATATCAGTCAAAACAATGGATTCCAATAGGAGAACCGATTACAAAGAAGGCGAAGACAGTTTTTTGTACAGGCAAGGTCTTGGAGTCGGTTTTTTGGGATATGCGTGGGATAATTTTCATTGATGATTTTGAAACAGGAAAAACTATCAACGGCGAGTATTTTGCGAACTTATTGCAACGTTTGAGCCAAGAAAACAAGCAAAAGCGATAGCATTTGGCTAGGAATAAAGTGTTATTCCATCAAGACAATGTACCAGCTCACAAATCCGTCATTGGAATGGTCAACATTCATGAATTAGAGTTTGAATTGCTACCCAATGCACCCTATTCGGTAAGTTTAGCCGCCTCTGATTATTTTCTGTTCTCAAAATTGAAAAAATGGCTCGGTGGTCAATGATTATCCAAGCGTGAAGAAATGATGTCGGCAGTTAATGGCTATTTTAAGGAGCAAGACAGTTCTTATTATAAAAAGGGTATCGAACTTATTGAACATCGCAGGGAAATGTGTATAGAGCTGAAAGAATATTATGTTGAAAAATAAATACATTTTCTAAACTTTTAGGGCTTTCTTTGTTGGGTCGGGTACTTCTGGTACCACCCTCGTATATATATTGTGTGAGTGTGTGTGTGCACATATATATATATATATATATATATATATATATATATATATATATATATATATATATATGTGCACACACACACTCACACAATGGGTCCGTATTTATATTTATCCTTCATTTGTTTTTTACACTTTTCTCCATTTTTCCTCCTCTGAAATTTCCGTTCATTTTCGCCTCAGAGGTGGGACATTGGTCTACCCGAAGCCGTGCTATCACCCGGATCCTTGGACAATCAATTGAAGACTGTGTCTGTCATCATCACGCGCGCTGAAAAAAAAATCCCGCCGCCCATTCCGAAACCAAGGGATGAAATAAACACACGAAATACTTGCCGGGACTCTCATTTGCATAAAAATGTGGGGGATGCACATGGGGGTAATTAGACCAACTCGCGATGGAGATATATCATCGTGTGGAGCGCACATCAGTGTGAAGGGAAAAGCTGCGCAGTCAGCGTGAGATGGCGACGAAGGTGCGCAGACGAGCAATCAACCGGAAATTACTAAATGAACTTCGATGTAACGAAGGAATCATCTCTTCTGACGAGGCCCACATTTACATAAAACGACCGAGCGGTGGATGTCGGAAAAATAAAAGCGCATAACCTGCCTCCGTACCTTTGAAACACATCCGCAAGTATACCCTTACATACCCTGAGGGGCGTGGGGAAGGATAAGAGAAAATACGGGGAGGGATGGGAAGAGGGGGAGAGAGAAGATGGAATTGGTCGACGATTAGCGAGTGCTGCTTGGGAGAGGGGTGGCTGTTGATGGGACTAATAGGCTTGTCCGATATTCATTAAATCGTATCGACCTTAGATGAATATCGATTTGACGACGATACATCCTCATGGCGACGGTTATCTAATACAAAAAGTTATTTCGACCATATCGACCACACGACCATATCGAGCAACATATGCGATATATGTAGTTCACATCTAGTATCGGCTGTGTCCATGGATATAGTATATGATAATTCCACAGTCATCACATCGTCCACACCTTTTACTTTGCCATAAGTATCGTGCTATTGATCTATATTGGCAATTTGGTTCACACCTGATATCCACCGTATTTCAAATCGATTGTAACGAATATCGTTTTTCCGCAAATGGAATTTATTTATGACATTGACATATAGGGCGTTGAGTTAATATTGAACATACCGCCGATATGGACAACAAACTTTATAGAATATCGACTTACTCGTTCACATAATCAAATGGGCATCTTTGTCAATAATGCTTATATCGACAAATGTAGTCTATATGGTCAAATCGATCCTGGTTCTTGTATCCCGATGCATGTTTTAGTTACAAAATTATCCTCATCAACTTGGACGCATCAGGAGATTAAAGAAATAACGACACGGAATCCATATCGTTACATATCGCTCGGCTCAAGTTGGAGGGAGAGGAACGGGGTGCGGGGGGTAAGAGGCGCGAGTTTGGGAGGCAGATGGGGGTGGTGTTGGGGCGGGAAAAGTGGGGGCGGTTGGATGGCTGCTGCGAGCGTCCTCTAATGGGGGCGAGGGCATGTTATTCGCCGTCCACTTACCGCCGAGACGCTAAACTCCCGCGAAAACGTCCCCGGAGTCAGTTTACTATCTGCTTCGCATGGGGGAGGAGGAGGAAGGGGAGGAGCGCTGGTATGAGAGAGGAAATTCTGAGAGGCGAGGCACGAAGGGAAATACGCGCAGCTTCATGGAATGGCGACGCGGGCGGAAATGGGAGGGATAGACGCGCGACATCGATAAACTAGAACAGAAGGCGAACGAAGCCTGCGTTTAAAAAGCGGAAAGAAATATACGTCTCTTAAAACGGTTGATTACCTATTATATATGTGTGTGTGTATTATGTATGTGTGTATATATATATATATATATATATATATATATATATATATATATATATATATATATATATATATATATACGTATGATAGATAGTTTTTAGATGGACACAGCTACCAAATAAATATCTTGTCTCTCCTAACAAAACACAACCCAACATCCTACTCTAAACCGACCTTCGGGTTGATTACCGGGTTTATGGTTATATATATATACACACATTAATATAATTTCTTTGTGTGTCAAAGAATGCTGCATGTTTTTAGAACTTTAAATCTGTACTTTTGGGGTGGGAATCATTGGAAGAGAGACGATTCAATGCAAGATTGAAATTATTAAATAAATTTAGATCCGCATGTTTCAGCACCGAGGTCTCGCAAATTATTCGTACTCCTACATACGTTAGTCGCTTGGATCATGCATATAAAATTCGGGAAATAGATGCCAGAACTAGCCGACTCAAGGACTCCTTCTTCCCACGGACAATACGGGATAGCAACTGCAGGGTTATAGATAGCAAAAATTCCACTTGCCACCATCAGCGTCTAAAAAATAATTAGCTGTATTTAAATGCATGCTCTTCCGCTAACCTTATGTGTTTTGCTATAATAATCCATTCTTTCCGAATGACCTCATTCATGTTCTGTTCATCTGTTTAAGTTTCCCTTTCAACCCCTCGTCCCTCTCCGCGGGGGCAAATTCCTGCTACCTGCAACGTTGGGTCGCCTTTTACAGACTCTTTGGGGGTGGAGTGTTTCGTGGTGCATTTTCATGTGGTAGTGATGTTTCAATTTCTTGCTTGTTGTGTCCTGGCTTCCGTGTTGTAGGATGGCTTTCGTGCTGCATCATGGGGTGCAGTTTTTTAGTTGTTTTGCGGTATATGTGTTTGCATGAGTATTGGATGAAGGGATTTTTGCATGAGTGTGTGCGCTGCTGTGGGTGTAATTTTCCGTGTTGTTTTTTTGCATGTGGTATTTTTCCTTTTTACGGTTGGTGACCTAACACCCCCCGCCACACGCCCTTGCGGCGGCTTGCGGGGTATTATGTAGATGTAGATGTACTCTACAACAAGTCCCTCTTCATCTCTGTGTACTTCCTTCATCCCGTCCAACATCCCCATCCTCTTCCTGAACCTTCCTCGTTTGCCCAAATTTCTCCCTCTATCAGTCTTCAACATCCCACTGCCAATCAATATGCTTTGAATCCATTTTTTTCCAGCCTCCTTAGCATTTCTCCCAACAAACCCATCTCCTCACCACCGTACTTCTTCATTTGTTTTCCTTTCGGTCCATTTCACCTTCTCCACACGCACATTTCAAAAACCTCCAATCTACGTCTGCCATCCTGCTCCAATGACCATTTTTCTGCGCCATACATAACTACGCTCCACATCAAAGTTTCTCTTTATAGTTCTTCTCCATATCAAAGAGTCTCTTCTTAAAATCAGTCCATACTTAACGCTCCAGTCATTAATTTCCTCCTCCTCCAATTTCTTCGTCTAACACAATTCTTCTCCTTACGTCCTTATATTTGATGTATATATATACATATATATATATATATGTATATATATATATATATATATATATATATATAAATACACACACACATATGTGGACGTGGTAGTCTAAATTTTTACATGCAGCCACCATTGGACTACCGACAGGAGGGTCTAGGTTCGAATCTCGGGCAATTTGCGAGACTGTGTGACTCCTCGTACTTCGATGAACATGGTTGGGATCAACGAAATATTGAAGTGAGTTGTTTTCGTTTTGATCAGTTTTTTCATAAAAATTTTTTTTTAGCTAAAAATGCCTCGTATTCATATGCTTGAAATTGGAACGTACAGCTCTATAAAGAAGGGAAAAAACTAAATAAATATTTAATATGGATCTTAGTGCTTTATGAATATTAGCCTTGGTCTTCAAGGCATTAGGATTATCGTCATTTGGCGGCATTTTAGAGATTGGTGTAGCGGAGAATAGATTGAATAATTTGGACAGAGAAGAAGGCAAGCATAATGGGTTTTTGAATGGGGTGGACGAAAGAGGAAGTTATCGGGGGAAATGCGAAAAAGGTGGAGAAAGTGGGTGGAGAAATTTTTTTTCAGGTAAGCAGGGTGCTGAAGGTCGTGATGTAGAAAATTGAACGTTGTATTAGCGGAGGTTGAGGAAGGAAAGGAGAGGGCATGTGTTTTTAGGCAGCAAAAAGGCAGTGAGAAGTTACGCTGAGATGAAGAAAGAAATAGAAAATTGTCAAGATTCTTAGAAATAAATATCCCGCCAAGGACTTCCCCAAACCCACCTTAAAATGTTGTGGCATATCTTGATAGAAAGAAGGAAATGAGCTCGAATGCTGGGGTTGGATTTTGCTATGGTTACCTTTTGCGCAAGGAGGGGGGGGAAGAGAACTTGCATTTGCCGACGACGGAGTTTGTCCCTCTTTTTCCATCTCGGTGGTCGAATGCGTCAATAAGTACGATTTGGCGGGGTGACAACTGCATCTTTGTCAAAGGGAGAAACTCATGGGAGTCATGTCTATTTTCTAAAATTAATCTGACACATACTTGAGTGATAAAGGTTTAGTGATGGCCATAGTCGTAGGAATGGTACGGAGAAAAAAATCACAGAAGAAGGCTAGGGAATATTGTATGTGGTTGGTAAGAATGTATAAATAAACGTAACACAGTAATAAACCCGAGGGTCGGTTTGGTAGGTGATGGCAGAGTTCAACCAGTACTAAGCCCCACGGCGTGTGAAATTCACACATACACCCACTGCCAAGCAAACCTTCGGGTTGATTACTTTGTCTATGTTTATATATGCATATTATATATAGATCCGGTGTTCAAGTCCCGGTCAAGGAAATATTTTTTGCACTTGTGATCTGCTCGATTCCGCCTTCCCCAACTCATGTGTTTGTATTTTATATGTGTTCCTATCCCTTTTCCTTATATCTATTTCCATGTGAATGAATATTTGTTCACCAAATGGCGGGTTTTCGTGTTTGAATATGTTTGTAACCACACACGTGTGTACATATATATATATATATATATATATATATATATATATATATATATATATATAATGGGCTGACACAATATAACACAAATGGAATAGAATAGCAACATTTGAAAGGACACTCACACGTTAAATTGTTCAAGCTTTCGGCCCTCTCAGAGGCCTTCTTCAAGTCTTGAGGAAGGCCTCTGAGAGGGCCGAAAGCTCGAACAACTTACCGTGTGAGTGTCCTTTTAAATGTTGCTATTCTATTCTATTTGTGTTATATTGTGTCAGCCCATTATTGTGCCGCTCCGCCGCTGCCGCTGTGTGAGTTTTTCCGTACAATCATTATATATATATATATATATATATATATATATATATATATATATATATATATATAAACGCACATACAAATATTAATATTACATGAGGCTAGGCTACGGGGAAATGATAATCAATGGATGGCCACGGGTGGATGTACTATATATCAACAAAAAATGCTGATGTACTCTGGATTGTTAATTTAACAAACAGAGAGTCACTTCTAAGACAAGAAGAATATTACTCGTGGCACTAGTTTAAGAGGAAACGATAAAAGGAGACGACTAAGGAAGGGTGGTGTATCGAAGACCGCGATAGAAGGAAGTAGCAAAGGGTAAATTGGTAGGAAAATCCCAAGGATGAGTTAAGAAAAAAATGTTGATACAAGTGAAATTAAGAAGATATTGGCCGATACGTATCAGGATATCTTTGAGGAATACTATCAACTAACCCAAAGACTGACGACAAAAAATGACGACAAAATTGAATGGTCTGGTTGTCAATGGTCATTAATTGTAATTGATGACCATTGGCAGCCCAACCGTATAACATTGTTATTCTCAAGTCCCATTTAGATGAGATAAATGAAGACGTGAAAAAGATGCTGTCAATCATTTTGTTATTGTCGCAACCGCGGCCTGATTGAAAAAAAATGGATTCTTTGGATTTGGTCTCCAAATCGTGTAAAATGAAGAATACGGGGCAGTAAGATCAGAAAGGCCTTTTCTATAAGGACGCGATGACGTTTGTATGTGTCTAAAAACAGTATTAAACCATCCGTGGCCTCTCGAGGTCGAATTGCCTACATTTGGATCAATGGAGCGCGAACGTGGTGGCCATGATAAGTTGACCAAGGTAACCGCAATTGACAGAACGTGGAGATATAAAAACAAAATCAAGTCTAAAGGGACCCTTGAATATTGTTTCCTACTAGATACGATTAGCAGTTATACAAATGAAATACTATATTTCAACACATTTGGCGTGTTTTAGATTAAATCTCAAGCTCTCGTCAAGGCTGTTGTAATTTAATGAGTGAACTGTTCTTTTAGCATATTGGTAACTATATTTCTTTATTTCTCTCTTTAAGAATTGGGTTCAGGTAGTCCTAGTGCGCAGGTGGATAATCTGTGAAAATTACCAACACTTTGATATGAAAAAATGATGATTTAAGAATAAATTGAAATTTAGAGCAGTGAAAGAAACAAGTGCATTTGTTGTCTCAGGCGTAACTTTGTGGAATTTGCATAACATATTGAAATGTAATGAAATAATTGACTTTGTAATTCCACACACTTTATTTAAAAAACACACGACCCAGGTTTCGACGTTGAACGTCATCATCAGGTCTGATGATGACGTTCAACGTCGAAACCTGGGTCGTGTGTTTTTTAAATAAAGTGTGTGGAATTACAAAGTCAATTATTTCATTACATTTCAATAAACAAGTGCATATTCTATTTAAATAAAAATAGTGAAGGTTTGTTAACATAAAACGTGAAATAATAACTTAGGATAGGTGTTCAATGGCCGTTCACATTTTTAATTATTTAATCGCCTACCCCTTAAGGTAGGCTTTGGCTGGACACAAATACTAATTAAATATCTTGTCTCTACCAACAAAACACAATCCAAGATCCTACTCTACAAGAAGTCCTTCTACATCTCTGTATACTTCCTTCCTCCCTTCGTCCTATTTCCGCCCCTTTCACGTTTTCCTAACATTCTCCCCTCTATCACACTCTTCAACATCCCACTGCCGATCAATACACCCATCATCCATCTTTTCTGCCTCCATAGGATTTCTCCCAACAATCTTCCTTCCTCACCGCCATGCCTAGCGCTTTCTCTTCTGTTTTTCTTATTGTCCATTTTAATTTTTCCATATCCAAGTCTTTAAAGTCTCCAATCGATACCTATCATCTTTCTTCAACAAAAACTATTCTTAATAATCAAATTTGATAGACTGAAATAGTTCTCCAGGGAACTCGTTGCAATCCACCATGCACCCATTAAGGAATGAGAATTTTTTTAAACATTGGTTTTCTCCTTTTCACCTTATACATCAAAAGTGTGGTCATTCAATGCTTCGAATGTTGGTTCTTCTACTGTCGTCTCGTGTCTTAATTCTTATCCATCCCTACACCCAGCGGAGCCTAGTTTACCCAATTTACTGCGTCGAACGCCTTCTCAAAATCTTCAAATATAAGTAAACAAACGCATTCTGATTTCATGCTACATCCCCTTTTCAACCGTGCCTTTCCTCCCCTTCATGAACACAAACAGAGCACCTTACATGTATTCACTTTCCGTCTTCTACATCCTATCGATCACGATTGGTACGTGAGTACCACTTTAGCCGCAAGCGAAATCAAACTTATTGTTCTGTAGTCCTCACAAGCTTGTTGGCCTAAGTTTTTTAACATACAGTTCCTCTGCAAGTATATATTCCTTCCATCTCTCTGGGATATTTTCTGTGTCAACTATTATTTTACCCGACTTATCTCTAACTGTTAACACAAATGCTCCCTTCTTACTTCCTGATAGTTTTTTGACCTTCTTGTATAGCTAACCAATTTCCCCGACTTTCATACCTATCACCAGTTCTTCCCATGCCTCTTTAATCATTTCCTCCGCGGACACGTTGAACAGCAACGTTGATAATGGGCAACCCTGCCTTACGCCTCTTCCTAACACTTCCCATCTGGACTCCCCGTTCCCCACTCGCACCTGAGCAGTCTGAGACATGTACAGGTTGCGGATTAGCCTCCTGTCCCTTCAATCTATTCCTATTTTCTGCAATATACTCATTAGTTTTTCCCAATTCACTCTATCAAACGCTTTTTCGAAATCTACGAAACAGGCAAATACCTCCTGGTTGTGTTCTATATTCCTCTCGATTAATAATCTCATTACTGCAATGGCATCACGCGTACCTCTCCCCTTCCTAAACCCAAACTGATCATCCCCTAAGTAATCATTTGCCCTACTCTCTATCCCTTTGTTTATGATCCTGAGAACAACTGTAGCTGCGTGGGATATAAAACTTATCGTCCTTTAGTCCTCACATGATGTAGCCTTTACCTTTTTCGGAATAGGAACTAAAACTGATCTCACAAAGTCTTCCGGCTAGATTCCTACCTCCTGAATACTACGAATCAGCCCATATAGCCTCTTCCTACCGGGGGGGGGGATGTCATCCACCCCCACGGCCTTATTTACTTTCATCTCCCTTGATGCCCTTTCTATCTCATTGTCTAGTATGCCTGGACCTAAGCTATCTTCCTCTACGTCATGTTCCTTTTCTATGTCTAACTTTGTTGGTATAAGCTCTTTGCTATACATTTCTTCTATATATTCCTTCCATCTCTCTTGGATCTTCTCTCTGTCAACTATTATCTTATCCTAATTATCTCTAGCACAAACCTTTCCTTCTTACTTCCCGATAGTGATTAATTCTTCTTGTATAGCGCACCAATTTCACCCTTCCTTTGGAAACATTCCGTATCCCCGTACTGCGTCTTCCACCATGCATGATGCCCTTAATGTTCTCTCAATGTCATCGTCATGTATGCCTGGACCTGAGCTATCTTTTCCTACGTCACATTCTCTTTCTATGTCTAAGAATGTCTTCTCTACATAGTTCCTCTGTTTATTCCTTCTATCTGCTTTGAATATTCCCTAGTCTAATCAATTATGTCCTTGACTTGTCTATGATTGCTTTGTATGGAATTTTCCTTCTTACTTCCTGACAGTGATTTCACCTTACTGTACAGTTCATCAAGAACACCGTTCCCTTGTAAACCTTACATAAATTCACTCTGTATTTTTCGCCACCATTTTTTGTTTCCATTTGTTTCCCTAGCTCAGTTTGTTATTTAAGTGTTTACCCTTCATTCGACTAACTCTTTGACTGCATTCTGCCGTTTCCTTCTCTCGTATATTTCTCTAATCATCTCGCATATAATCCATGGTTACCTCGCCCTTTTCTTTTCTACTGTTTCTATGGTGCCGTTCTCAGATTTCAAATTCCATTTCTTAATATGTTACCCATTTTTAAGTTTATTTTAGTTTTTTAATACCCTGCAAACCTCCAATAGGGTGTGTTTGGCAGGGGGTGAATACACACCAGACTAATTTTGACCCGCATACGACCGTACTGCGGTCGGACAATGTTATTCTGATTCCTTATGGCACGTGGGAAAAATTGCCTCTTAAAGCTCTCTGTTCTACACTTAATCTCTCTAATTTTGCTGGCATCATCTCTCCTATCGCAGTACGATTGGGGTAATAATAAACTTTCAACATCACTGCTAAATAGACTTACTTCCAATTAATGCAAGAGCTTCAATCTGCAAATTAACCTTTGCTCCATTGAGTGATTCCAAAACTCTCTTTCTGTTGAACCCGTCTCTCATTTGTTTCAATAGTGTCTCTAATCATTGTGTTGATGGGAAAAAATTCATGACGATGGTGCAATTGATGTTTGAATTCCTTGCAGTGGTTGTTTACACGGCAAAACAGAGGGAATATAATCCAGACAGAGCTGATTTTATTGAAATAGTTATTTATTAGAGGCTTGTTTCTTTCAGTGAACATTTTTCATTATAGGTTTCGGCCAATAGGTGTTTAAATAACTTAGAAAAATTACGTACGAACAAAGAGGAATTTAAAGACATCGAATGGAAGAGTTTTTTATTCGGGGACGTCTTGAGTCGTCACGCAAATAAGGCATTACTCTGGGAAAGCACGCAAGTGCGTGCATTTATATCTGGCGTCGAGTGTTTCTCGCGAACGTGTGTGACGCTATTT
Organism: Hetaerina americana; assembly: GCF_022747635.1. Classification (NCBI taxonomy): domain Eukaryota; kingdom Metazoa; phylum Arthropoda; class Insecta; order Odonata; family Calopterygidae; genus Hetaerina; species Hetaerina americana. Next base: position 169,276 of record NW_027287439.1, on the reverse strand, counting down.
TTAACAAATTCGTGGAATAAGGGGGGAAAAAATGAAAATATTTCGTGTATATATGGTGGATTTTATGCGCTCAAACCCGTTTTGCAATGGAAAATGAAATGTGTTGAACGTTAAAATAATGGATAGATGTTTTTGCTTGAGTACGATAAAAATGATCTAGTTAATAAATCCCTTGCGATTCTAGTTAGATGGAAGCACGTAAAAGGCAATCTTTTTCATTTATGTCGGTTGTGTTCATCGGAGATTTAAAATGTTATACGGTGTAACTATTTCCACAAAACACGCGAATTTTACAACTTAGAATCGATAAAGAACAGCTTCAAGAACACGTAATAAAATCTTTCACCTTTCTCTCTCTCCTACACAACTAATGTGCATTTCTCACGGATCATGGACATCCATATACCCAATCATTCCTTTTATATATATATATATAAATAAAAAAAATAAATATATATATATTTATAAATATATATATATATATATATATATATATATATATATATATATATATATATATTTATATCCATGTGAATGAATATAATAATACACGCACCCATATACATTAGTATATATATATATATATATATATACACATTCAAACACGAAATGCCGCCAAACGGCGAATAAATACTCATATATACAGAAACAGATATAAGGAAAAGGGATAGGAACACATATAAAGGACGAACACAATAAAGGTGGGGAAGGCGGAATCGAACGGATCACAAGAGTAAAAATATCTCCTCAACCGGGACTCGAACACCGGATCTTTCCACTTGCCGGGCGGATGCTCTTAACCACTTGAGCGAGAGATATTTTTACTCTTGTGATCCGTTCGATTCCGCCTTCCCCACCTTTATTGTGTTCGTCCTTTATATGTGTTCCTATCCCTTTTCCTTATATCTGTTTCTGTATATATGAGTATTTATTCGCCGTTTGGCGGCATTTCGTGTTTGAATGTGTATTTGGCCAATGTGGCTCATCTCTTTCTTCTGGCTATGCGTGCCACGAAACGCACTGTTCCTTTCCTGTATGATGTTGTATGAATTCTAACCCACTGTCCTTTCCTTTCCTTGTGTATTGTCTATTTCTCCTTTGGTGGGTGAAACTGCCCCCTGACGCCATCTCTTGGCTGAAAGAATCGGGGCGCTTGGCGACATATTAGACCCACGGATCTCAGAGTAAATTGACTATCCTCGATAGCTCAAGTGGTTAAGAGCATCCGCCCGGCAAGTGGATAGATCCGGTGTTCGAGTCCCGGTTGAGGAGATATTTTTACTCTTGTGATCCGTTCGATTCCGCCTTCCCCACCTTTATTGTGTTCGTCCTTTATATGTGTTCCTATCCCTTTTCCTTATATCTGTTTCTGTATATATGAGTACTTATTCGCCGTTTGGCGGCATTTCGTGTTTGAATGTGTATTTGGCCAATGTGGCTCATCTCTTTCTTCTGGCTATGCGTGCCACGAAACGCACTGTTCCTTTCCTGTATGATGTTGTATGAATTCTAACCCACTGTCCTTTCCTTTCCTTGTGTATTGTCTATTTCTCCTTTGGTGGGTGAAACTGCCCCCTGACGCCATCTCTTGGCTGAAAGAATCGGGGCGCTTGGCGACATATTAGACCCACGGATCTCAGAGTAAATTGACTATCCTCGATAGCTCAAGTGGTTAAGAGCATCCGCCCGGCAAGTGGAAAGATCCGGTGTTCGAGTCCCGGTTGAGGAGATATTTTTACTCTTGTGATCCGTTCGATTCCGCCTTCCCCACCTTTATTGTGTTCGTCCTTTATATGTGTTCCTATCCCTTTTCCTTATATCTGTTTCTGTATATATGAGTATATATATATATATATATATATATATATATATATATATATATATATATATATATATATATATATATATATATATATATGCTTTCGTAGACGTAACACGGAAGTGCCGAATAGTACATTACACAGTAACAAACAATATAGAAACACAAAAAAAGGAACACTCACACGTTATTTCTTGATAATTTCGACAGAATTCTACTCCGTCTTCATCGGAAGATTCTACTCCGTCTTCATTACTTCTCTATAATCATCCGAGACTATCGAATATTGCAATAAGTGTTAATAATTTACGAAATGTCTGCTCAGCTGTCGTCATAAATCAAAATTCACGTTCGTAAATATTATAATAATTAGCGAAAGAATTCGATCGTCGAATTTTTTTTTATTGAAATAAAAAATATAAATTTCGGGTGAAATATTTATGTCTTGCCATATGTATGCAAAAAAATATTTTTTTTAAAAAAATCGTTTTTTTTTCGATTGGAAAAAATTTCATAAAAAGTACATCCATTATAATTCCAGCATACTTGTCACCTTATTTATTTTTATCATATTTATGAAAAAAAAATTTCAAGCTGTAGCTCCATATCGTCTTGTTCGTGATGTTCCCTCAAACAAGTAAACAATAAATCAATTTAATTTTCATGTTTATTTATAATTAGTATTAACATTTACCCGGTAGTATTTTTTTAATTTTCAATCATTATATCTCATCAGCTATAATATTTCACCTCAATTTTTTGATACGTCATCAGTCGAACGACAAATCAATTTGGGAAAGGATTCAGTTTCTCTGGGGAAATTTAAATACAACTGATTACATTTGGAAAACATAAAATAAAACTGATATAAATTCGGGAGGGAACATTTTATTCTTAAATACGTGAAAAGGTACCAAATAAGTATTTAATCCGCCGAAAACATTTCTGCACCTAGACTTGTGGTCAACGGTATTAAAATTATTAGGAGATGAACTCATGTTCAATTGCAAAAATCGCTCCACTGATTTGAATTAATGAAAAGGGCATAATGATATCAACACCTTATTTCAGTCTTTATTAATTACATCTGCTGAACAAATTTTAATTAAACCACGGACCTATCTCGTAACCATGGGAATAATGTATTGTTTATCTTGGAGATGATGTTATCAATGACAGAACTTCTTGATTAAATGTTCGTATTTTTATTGAAATCTGTTTTGCTCGATTTAACGCTTCTTCAGTATATTCACTACGCATGCAAAATAAAGTTTCTCAGACTCAAGGATTAGGGCAAAAATTATATTGCGTGTCGCACATATATCAACTGTTATGTGCTCTGAGAGGAAACTAAACTGAATCTTGTATTTTATTTGGCTCTGGGCATTTCGGAAGGCAATTTTCGCCGAAAATTGAAAATATCCTAGCTCAAATATGGCGGAATATGTTTTGTAAATTCAGTTCGCCGCACTCATTCCTTATTTTTAAACCGACGGTCCCGCTTACGATATGATTTGATTATAGTTTCTCCCAATTGTTGCCATAGCAACAATGTTAATTCTTATACCTTCCTCGTAAACACGGAATTCAAGATGGCGTATTTCATTAGTGAAAATTTATGTCTTTCGTTTTATTCTAATGCCTCCGTCTTAGTTGGGGTTCAAGGAAACGGATGGGAACAGGGAATGAAGAGGATAAAAAACCACAAATTCCCATTTCTTTTAATAATTTTAAAGAGACGGAATATATTTTCTTGCAAAAAATAAATGATTACGAAAATTTGATCTTCGCGTGAGGATAATATGGAACAATTGGTCCGAGATAATTACGTGATGAGAAGTTGTCCTTAGGGAATGTGCGTAGTTTGATCGCACCGTCACCGTTATCTGTCTCAACCGATTACTATTGGGTACGAAAATTTTGTAATTGGACCTGCCAACCAATTTATAAATACGTTAGGACGGACTTTCGTAAAAGTTTTTTTTCTTTCCTTCTTTTTTTATGAAGTTAAAAAAAGACAGATTACCCGGATGGTGAAAGGGTTAATGGGTCGGAAAAGGTTTTGGTCCAACGGGTGAAAGGGAAGGGAGAAAGATGGGGAAGAGAGGACTTTGGGAGGGAAGGAATGGGGAAAAGGAATGGAAAAAGTGGAAATTCTGAGAAAAGAAATGAAAACGTCTTGATGAAAACATAAAGAGGTCATGGAGCCGTAAGAAACAGAGAGAGAGGCCACGGGTTCGATCCTCACGCGAAACGAAGCTCAAAGAGTCATATTCCCTCGCGTAGAAGTGACTCAAGTGTTCTCAAGTGACTCAGGTAATCTTTTTCGGTACAAGTCACACGAACTTGGACAAACATAGTGCTTGTGTGGGGTCTAAAAGTCTAGAAAAAAACGATAGATAAATTCTAAATACTCAAATGTACTTGGCTGTTTAACAATAAAATCATGCTAATTAAATTTCTATTTAAAAAAATACGCATTATTGTTTCATTTTTTCCTGGATTAGTTCTCCTCTCAGTAGCGGACATGAATATGAATATAATATCAATTTATGCATATTATTATATTATATATATGTTTGTATGTATATATATAAATACATTAACAAATATATATTTATTAACGAATATTACATACATATATACACATAGACACACACACATACATATATATACTACCTTGAACAAAAAGTTCCCGGAATAACCACCGTGTGGCGCTCCCATCGTTCCGATTTGAGTTCTGTTTTTTTTGTTAAATTGGTACATCTGTTGTTGATATTCCCTTTAAATCTTAGTGTCATAACTTGACATTTGCAAAAGTTACGTAGCCAAGAGTACATCTATCTCTGTGTGTGTTGGCGATTTTTTACAATTGCAGAAATGGATTTAAATTTGCAACAACGAACTTGTATTAAATTTTGCGTAAAAAACGGATTTAGTGGCGCACGGACGTTGGAAATGTTGGAAAAGTGTTTCGGCAACGATTCTCTAAAAAAAACGGTCGTTTACCAGTGGCACGAGCGGTTCAGAAGTGGTCGTGAGTCAATCGAAGATGATGAACGCAGTGGCAGACCATCGACATCGAAAGTCGGTGAAAAAATTGATAAAGTAAAAGAAATGTTGGTCAATAACCGCAAATTAACCACCAGAGAAATAGCGGAGGACTTGAACATTGCCTATGGATCCGCCCAAGACATTGTGGTTAATGATTTGGGTTTCCGTCGAGAAGCAGCAAAGTTGGTGCCAAAAGACCTCAATTTCATGCAAAAAAGAGACCGTGTTGACGTCGCAAAAGACATGATTTGCGAGGCTGAATCCGATCCCACATTCATCAAAAGGATCATTACTGGAGACGAGACGGGTTTATGAGTACGACACGCAATCCAGACATCAGGCAAGTGAATGGCGTTCACCAAATGAGCCGAGACCAAAAAAACCACGTCGTTTTCAGTCAAAAAAGAAGGCAATGCTGACGGTTTTCATGGATTACAACGGTGTAGTGCATCATGAATTTTTGCCAGAAGGCCAGACAGTAAACAAAGAGTATTATTTGGGCGTTATGAGACGTTTGCGTGAAGCAATTCGCCGAAAGAGACCAGAAATGTGGGCAGAAAACTCGTGGATTTTGCACCAATGATAACGCACCGTCGCACAGTGCTATCATTATTCGTAATTTTTTGACGAAAAATGCAATAAATACCATCCAACAGCCACCGAATTCACCTGATTTGGCTCCCTGTTACTTCTTTCTGTTCAATCGAGTTAAAAAACCATTACGGGGAACGCGTTTTAGCAGCCGAGAGGAAGTAATGGAAAAATCGCAGGAAGCACTGATGGACATACCGAAAACCGACCGTAACTTTTGCAAATGTCAAGTTATGACACTAAGATTTAAAGGGAATATCAACAACAGATGTACCAATTTAACAAAAAAAACAGAACTCAAATCGGAACGATGGGAGCGCCACACGGTGGTTATTCCGGGAACTTTTTGATCAAGGTAGTATATATATATATATATATATATATATATATATATATATATTTGAATGCAAGTATGCACATATATTTATATATATATATACATATATATAGTATTTATTAAGTAATTTACCCGTTAAGATAAGTATTGGATGGACACAACCACCAAATAAATATTTTGTGACTCCTAACAAAACGAAATCCAGCAACCTATTCTACATCAAGTCCCTCTTCATCTCTGGGGACTTCCTTCCTCCCTTCAACCCGACCAACATCCCTATCCTGTTCCTGCCAATTCCTCGCTAGCCTAACATTATCCCCGCTATTAGTCTTAACATCCCACTGCCGATCCATCCATTTATTTTTCCTGCCTCCTTAGGATTTTACCCAAAAAACCCCTCTCCTCACCCACCATGCATAGTACTTACTCCTTTGTTTTCTTTTGGTCCATTTCACCTTCTCCATTCCCCACACCCACATTTCAAAAGCCTCCAATCTGCTTCTATTATCCTGCTCCAGTGATCAAGTTTCTACGCCGTACATAACTACGATCCATATCAAAGTTTTTACGAGTCTTTTCTTAACATCCTTACTCAAAGTCCCCGTCATTAACTCCCTCCTCCTTGTGAAAGCCTCTTTGCCTAGCGCAATTCTTCTCCTTACGTCCCTACTACTTTGACCGTGTTGGTCCAAAACACTTCCGTGATATGTAAACTGTTCTACCTACTCTAGTTTTTACCCTCCTATTTTAAAGTTTAGCTTAGCCTTTTCCTTTCCAGATAATCACATAACCTTTGTTTTATTAATATTGATTCTCTATCACACTGAATTCCCAATTCAGTGATATGGATATTGGATGAGAATACCATATGGCCTCATCCTCCCCCCTTTTTTAAGCCTTTTAAAAGTTCCGCGGGAATGTTATCCACCCCCACGGCCTTATTTAGTTTCATCTCCCTAAATGCCCTTTCTATCTCATCGTCGAGTATGCCTGCACTTAAGCTATCTTCCTCTACGTCATATTCTTTGTCAATGTCTAACTTTGTTGGTCTGAGTTCTTTACTATACAGTTCTTCTATATATTCCTTCCATCTCTCTTGGATCTTCCCTGCGTCAACTATTGCCTTTCCCGTCTTATCTCTAACTGCTATCGTTGATCTCCCTTTCTTACATCCCGATAAAGAATTAACTCTGCTGTACAGCGCACCGATTTCACCCTTCCTCTGCAAACTTTCCATATGCTTGCACTGCGTCTTCTACCATGCTCCTTTTGCTTTATTTATTACCCGTCTAATTTTAGTATTTTACTCTTTGAACTTCCTTCTACCTAGGTCGGTGTTTACATGCTTATATTTTCTTCGCTCCTTTATCTTTGTAATCATGTCATCTGCGATCCATGGCTTCCTTGTGCTTTTCCCATTGACGGTTGCCACAGATTTTTTGGCGTTTTTGTGTATCCCTATCTTGATGCAATGTTCCTGAATCTGTGTGTAACCATAATATAATCTAACTGGTGCCTCTATGAGTCACCTGGCATTTTCCATCTATACCTGCGTCTTTTGTGGTGTCTAAGCCAAGTGTCGGTGATGACTAACCCCTGTCTCCTGCAGATCTCAATTGCTTTCTCCCCGCGGTAATTCCTCTTACCTAAACCACAGTCCCCCCACTCATCTCCATATCTCACTTCGCATTCCAATCCCCCATCACTATCAAATAATTCCCTGCAGGAACACACGTGATTATGTCCTCTAACTGATATTATATCCTGTCGACTTCTTCCCCCTTATGATTGCGGTATATATATAAATAAATAAATATATATACAGGGTCGCACCCAAAAGTAGTGGGACTGATTTTCTCTGGCGCGAACGGAGCGGTGGAGGGGGGTGTGCCTGGCAGGGTCATGCGGAGGGGGGCTCTGAGCAACAGACCAACACCAACCTCAGTCGCCTGCGGGCTGTCGTTGAGTGAGGAAACCGTTTTTAGTGAAGCAAGATTTTTGTCCGCGTCGAAAAACAAAATGAATCTGAATTTAGAGCAACGTTATTCCGTGAAGTTTTGTGCGAAACTCGGGAAGACGGCAACTGAGACCCTCGATATGATCAAGCAGGCTTATGGGGACACTGCCTTAAGCCGTTTTAACAGTATTTGAGCAGCACAAGTTGTTTAAAGAGGGTAGGGAGCTCGTTGAAGACGACCATCGCTCCGGACGGCCGTCGACAGCAAGAACCGACACGAATGTGGACAGAGTGAGGACACTGCTGAACACAGACCGACGCTTGACCAGTGAAGAAATTGCAGACCAGTTGGGTCTATCTGAATCCAACGTCCAACGCATTATTTCACAGGATTTGGCCATGCGCAAGGTGTGCGCCACGATGGTGGCGAAAATGTCGAGTGTCGACCAACAGGCAACGCGTGTGCTCGTTGCCTGTTGGTCGTTGCTTCGTTGCCGCACCCGCCCTATTCTCCCAATCTGGCACCACCGGACTTCTTCTTCCCCCTGATGAAAAGACAGCTCAAGGGACGACGTTTTTTACTCGATAAAGGCCGTTCAAGAGGCTTCGACGAGGGTCATCAACGGTATCCCAAAGAAAATTTCCAGCGGGCGTACGGGGAATGGGAGCAACGTTATACTAAGTGTGTAGCAGCTCAAGGAGCATACTTTGAAGATTATTAAGTCAATGTAAGTATATCGTCAATAAAGACTTGTAAAAAAATCAGTCCTACCACGTTTGGGTGCGTCCCTGTACATACATATACATTTAAGGTAAAAACCTTCATTACCCCTTAGTTATCATTGAAACTCGGCCCCCAACGCATTCAATTTACGTTTCCAAGAATATTCCAGTGTTTCGCGGAAATAAACTGATTTATGAACACGGCCTTTCCAGTTTTTCGAATAATTGCTGTGGTGGTAACATGCGTGACTTGAACGCGTCAACTAAAAAGGATGTTGAATAACGCCTGAAAACTTAAAGGGAAAAAATATATATGAACCGACTTCATAAAATTTCGGACGGCGTTAGTCTATTGTCTCGCGTGTTCGTTCGAATTACATCAACCCCGATCATAAATTCATGAGGTCGGTTTATGTGGGTGAGAAGTGAACTCACCTAGGACTGTTCCTTAGAGTACGTACAAATCTCACACCCATGTCGTAGGAATCCAGTAACTTTCCCTGCATCGTATGCGCTCTGATACATGGAAATATGTTTAGTTAAATCGACAATCGGTATCTGTCTGATGTTTCTGTGTATCGGTTAGTAGTGTCCATTTCTTCATTCGTACTTGCTCAATGAGCAGAAGCTCACGCTTTTCTACGTTCCCCGAACATTACACTTTTATTGCATATCTATTAGAATTTTTATTTCCCAATATTCATTTTTCAATGTAGACATCACGTCTAAAGAAACACAGTACTGCAGGCGATACATCAATATGTCAATAATATTTCGGTACAAATAAAAAATATCGAATTCTTTGGCTGTATCAAGAAATATCGAGTATATCGTTCATATCGGATATATAATGTACCGTCCACTTTTTATAGAAACATAAAACTTTTCCTTAACACCAATCATATTATACAAATAGTGTTATCGATTATGTCACCCATGTCGTCATATCGAAGCTAGTTATTGACCCACGTTTTATCGTTTTCTTAGCATTTTCCATATCGACCTGGTCAATGGGGAAATCATGTTAACTTGATTTCAATATATGCCCTTAACATGGACTACAACCTTGATGTTGTGCAAGCTTTTGTCCGTTCCTATGTCCCCTAGAGCTGTGCTGGCGGGAGCAATGATATTTGCCGCTGGTAGGGACATTAATGCCAGATAAATCGAAGGTTAGGGGCCAAACGAAAGGTAGTCCACGCAGCGTCTGTTCCTCAGTGAGGCGGCTGCAATGGCGTCAGACCCCAGTGGGGCGGCCAGTAAGTGATGGTGTCCCGTTAAAAACACTACTGAGTAAGGCAACGGGAAACCACCTCAATTATATTAACTATAATTTTATATTTATAGTGGGTCGCGATAGTCCAGGGGGTAGAGCATTGCACTACTGACCGGAGGGTCCCGGGTTCGATTCCCAGGCAAGGCACTCTGGGTACCTGTAGCTCCACCCAAGCTATGTGATTTTTCGGGTACCAGATCTTCCTGGGAAACCATAACCGGCACAGGGAAAGGAACTGGCCCCCCGACCCTGATGTGTGAATTTCACACGCCGTCGGGCTTATTGCTGGGTGAATTCTACCATCACCCATACCAAACCGACCTTCGGGTTGATTACTGTGTTTATATATATATATATATATATATATATATATAAACACAGTAATCAACCCGAAGGTCGGTAAAATATAAATATAAATATATATATAAATAATAATAAATAATAATAAATAATAATAAATAAATATATATATATATATATATATATATATATATATATATATATATATATATATATATATATATATATATATATATATATATATATAAGCCCATATATATATATATCCATATATATATATATATATATGGGCTTCCGTGTTGAATAGCGTGAGATTTTCTGACAAATACGACAACTTAATGGGAACACGACAATCGGTCGCACAGCGAGAAAAAGCCTTGGAAACCCCATTTAACCCTGTGCGCGCGAATTTAACACGGCTTACGACTTTGCTTGAGGGGTGATTCCTACCCTCAGCAATCAAAAACTAACCGTGGGGTTGATTACCTTGATGATGGCGCTGGAGGATTTCTTCTCCCTCCCCCACCCCCCGTCAAACACCCTCCTCCTCCCTCTCGTCCATAATTTCCTCCGACGCGGTTTGCCATAATGCCAAAAATGTTTCTACTTTTTATCGAATCCAGTCCAGGATCTCTTCCTCTCAGGGTTTTCGTCAAAACCTTCTTTTTTTCACATTCCCCTCTCCCCCTCCCTCATCTTCCTCCCATCACCCAATATTTTCATCTCCGAGGTTTCCAGAGGCGGGGAAGTTTTCTTGTGAGGCAATGGCGCGGGGAGTTGGAGGGGTTTGTTGGGGGTTGATGGAGGGAGGGGGGAGTGAGAAGGGTTGGGGGAAGGCAAGGAGAAACCTTTCGACGAGCTCCTCCGCCTTCCCTTTCTGTACGCAAACATTTCGGTGTTCCGTTGATAGGGGAACGAACTGACGAGACGGCGCCAGAGGTGAATGCTGAGAATCCGAAGGAAGATGGAACAACATGGGGGTACACAGCAAAACCATCCCGAAAGGCAAACGACCGCATCGGGGAATCCAATATTCATGCAGTGGCCACAACAATCATTGCTCCCAACCAAAAACCGGGTTGTTAAATTTTGTGCAATTCTCCTTCAACAATTTCAACAAACAACAGCTTTCTTCCTACTGCTGTTTGTAGCGGATCAGCCTACCACCTCGCAATCCACCGACAGGGTGTTTGGCAGGGGATGATTCGATGTCTGGCATTAAAAATAAAAATAAGATTTTTATCGATTGTTAGAAAACAAATAAATTTCTCAAATATTTTACACAAACTAGTGTCAAATACAGGTGTACTACGGTAGCTATGTTCTAATTACATAATCATGTAAAGCAAGCTTATGACATAACAAGAACCACAATAACAAAAGTTCTAAATGAAATTAATAATGACAATCCACAAGGGAACTTAGAATTGAAAACAATACTGTTTTCTTCCTGACTCAATGAATTATAGTTATTCTGATGTGTAACATTTCTTGGGAGAAATGACATCTTAAATCATGTCGGGGGGTGTCTTGGAAGTCAAGGTATAGAGAATTGGACTACTGACCGGTGGGTCCGAGTTCGATTCCCGGGGAAGTCTCTCTGGCTATCCTCAGCTTCATTCAAGCTGTGTGTTCTTTTGAGTACCAAATCTTTGTGGGGAGCCATAAACGGTACAGGGAAACGATCTGGCTACCCTCATCACCCTGTTGATACATGAATTTCACGCGCCGTTGAGCTTAGTACGAGGATGAACTCTGCTCTCACTTGCCAAACCAACTGTCGGGTGGGCAACAGTGGTCTTTAAATCTATCTTTTCTAAACTTTATCCCTTAAATTTTATTGACATGATCTCTCCAACTGTAGTACAATGGGGGTAGTAATACATTTACAGCATCACTGCTAAAGAGATCTCCTCCCAATTTATGCAAGAGCTGTAATTGTTTATCAATCTGTAATGTAACCTTCGCTCCATTGAATGATTCCCAGCCTAGCTGCTCTAATATTTTGGATACGCTACTAAGTTTATCATAGCAACGCTTCACAAATCTAGCTCCTCTGTGAGTGATTCCTAACCTAGTACCTGGAGATATGATAGTATGTCTATCATTTAAACTTTTTACAAATCTAACTCCTCTATAATACGAGGGTAAATGTCAAATTCTTTTAGAGGTGGACGCCACTCTGCGGCGAAATACCATATATATGTGGTCAGTAAAAATTCTCTAAAATATATCTCAGCTAAAGCCTTCGGTTTATTTCCTGTGGTATTTACCTTAATAATGCATGTAATGTATCGGTGCGTTTCACAGAGTTCTCAGACGCCCTTTCCTGCAAGGGCGTGTTCCTGTACTGAGTTTTTTTATCAAGGACTACGACACAGCCCTGTTTTTTTTACTACAAATGTGTACATACATATTTTTCAGTAAAAATTAATTATTAATGTCTTTTGAAATATTGCACCTCTACCTTCTATCATTATTCCTCCCTTGTATGAATTCTACTCTTGACAGGGGAACCCTAACTATTGGATCCCATTTTAGTTTAATTAAATGTTAGTTATTCTTGGATAATTTTGTACCAATTGTACTGTTGACTGTTTTTAACTAAAGACTCCTGTTGTATATTAGCTGCTATATATTCATCACTGGCACAAAGGGCTAGGAGAACTTGAAATCCTCTAGTACAGAAAAATAATTATTTTCTTTTTCATTAAAAAAAAGAAGAGATGAACTTTGACGTGTGTGGGAAAAGAGAAAGCATGGTTAAAAACCATTATAGCGTGGGAGTGAAAAGTTTATTAATTTTTTTCAATCGATCAAAATTCGTCCTGGTACATTAGAAGATAAGTTTTTTTGTTCTCAAACTGTAAGGCAAAATATTTTCCCTTCTGCTAGAAGGGGGCGTGACCCCTACACACCTCCCAATTGTATCCACCCAAGTCGTAATGATTGTTCCGAGCCACGTTTAAATTCATTCAGCCATTAGAAATACGTATTAGTCACACACGAAATCCTTTTCTTCCAAACGTCCAATCAATTATGACCCAAAGTCTCTATGGTCGCGGAGAGCCGCACGCAACCAAAGAAGATCGGGGGTGTAAAATACAATTCCGATTGTTATGCACATTCAACAGAGACAGAATCAAGGCCGACCATACGAGAAAAATTGTCCTGCGGTAATAAGACTACACCAAAGAAAGAGGGGCTATATAAAAATGGCGAATAAAGGACATTGCCACCTTGGGGTCACTTACGTATAACGACGAAAAAGCTCGGGGAAGAAAACTACTGAAAACATATAACTACACAAACCATATTTATTCCCGTAATGAAGAAAATACAAGTTTGCAAGCACCAAATTATACACACTGATGACGTTGGTGTCATTTCTTGACGTAGATGGTGGTGCACTTTTCGGTTCTTCATCGATCGAGGTGTTTGTCCAGACTACTACCAACGAAAACACTGGGTCAGACTAATATTTTCATTACCGTATGTCTCTTGAATAATTTCATAAGTTTCAGTTGCACTTTCTTCGAGGTTAAAACAAAATCCAATGCAAACAAGCATTGGGCTCTTTAACCCCTTCATTCTTTACTACACAAGGATGTTTGCAGCAAGCGTGTGCAAGCTTAGACAAGGATCGCTGTTGTGCAGAGACAATTGGAGATAGGGCCACGAGCAATGAAATTCAGTACGATAGTTATCGGTTGAGAATTAATGTAAATAAAACAAATGCCATGCAGCTTTCGAGAAAGAGAAAGGCTAAGTTAAACGTTAAAATAGGAGGGCAAAAACTAGAGCAGGTGGAAAATTTGCGTATCCCGGGAGTGTTTTGGACCAAAATTGTCAAAGTATTAGGGACATAAGGAGTAGAATCACACTGGGCAAAGATGCTTTTACAGGGAGGAGGGAGTTGATGACAGTAACTTTGAGTTAGGATACTATGAGAAGGCTCGTAAAAACTTTGATATGGAGCGTAGTTATGTACGGCGCGGAAACATGGCCACTGAGGCAGGATGATAGACGTAGATTGGAGGCTCTTGCAATGTGGGTGAGGAGAAGAATGGAGAAAGTGAAGTGGACAGAAAGAAGAACAAGTGTAGAAGTGCTGGGTATGGTTGGGGAGGAGAGGGGATCGCAGGAACAAATCACAAGGAGGCAGGAAAAAAATGGATGCAAAGCATCTTGATTGCCAGTGGGGTGTTGAAGGCTGTGATAGAGGGGAGAATGTTACGCAAACAAGGAAAGTGCAGGAACAGGGTAGGGACGGACGTTGGACGGGATGAAGGGAGGAAAGAATAATACGGAGATGAAGAGGGGTTTGTGGTAGAGCTGTTTTGTAGAGAGAGCCAGATTTATAATTATATGTATGTGTATATATATATATATATATATATATATATATATAATATATATATATATATATATATATGTATATGTGTGTGTGTGTGTGTGTGTGTGTGTGTGTAACCATAAACGTCAACCCGAAGGTCGGTTTGGTAGGTGATGGTTGAGTTCACCCAGTACTAAGCCCGACGGCGTGTGAAATTCACACATTTGGGTAGGGGGTCCAGTTCCTTTCCCTGTGCCGGTTATGGCACAGCTTGGGTGGATTGGGTAGGCTTGGGAGGTGCCTAGAGTGCCTTGCCCGGGTATCGAACCCGGGACCCTCCGGTCAGTAGTCCACACACACATATATAATATATATGTGTGTATATTATATATATACATACATAATATTTATGTATAAATTAAACATAATGATTGGGATTTCATAATACCAATATCGACCCGAAAACTGATTCGTTTTCCTGTTTGCTCTGTCATTCGTATTCCTTTTTCCATTTATACCCCCTTATTACCTTACTCTACTGTCGCCCTCCTCTCTTATTTGATAAATCATTTGTTGGTGATCTGTCTACAGCCAACAACACAGTACGCTTTAGAAAAAAAAGGGATTCCGATTTTGTTTCCATCTATGCGGGGGAGTGGGGTGAGTTCTCCAATAAAATACGAAGCAGCAACCGACCCATGCAAACTCGAAGACTACTTTTTCGCTTTTCTTTTCGTTCGAATTTCATTTATCACGCATTTCAGTTTCATTTTTTTTCTTAATTATACAATCTTTTTTTTTTTTGACCTTCGTCTTTCGGGCGCCAGTTGCCCTGAGCAATTGACATTGGGAGCAGTGCTATCGCGCACGCCGCCACGTCCGTTTGTCTGTTGTATGAAAAGAAAGATGATAATGACATTTCTTTTTTTTTGTTTTGGAAGTTGAGATCATCGCCACCCTTATCATACTTGTGGCTCCTCCCCTCGGAGAGCATACGGAAAGGGAATTTTGAGAGGCTGGCTGAGGAGGGCACTTTGAGGAGAGTCTCTAGAGGAGGAATTCTTAGAGATAAGGCAAACGCACATTTTTTTCCATAAAGAAAATGTGAACGTTTTTCGTTTCCGGTTGGCAATAATGCGACTGCCAGGCGAGGACGAAAAATATATCATCTCCATCCAGTGTTTTTGGAAGAGACCCTCAAAAATAAAAGAAAACATGCACACAGACACATTATGTACTATATATATATAATATATATAGTACATAATGTATAATAGTACATAATGTACATAATGTACATGTAGTACATAATGTATAATAGTACATAATGTATATAATAGTACATAAAAAACATACATATATACTATATATATGCATATGATTATATATGTATATATACGAGTATATATAATTATTTACATATTCATATATAAAAACTTAGACAGCAGCAAACAATTTAAGAACACATAAAAAGACCACTCACACGATATTTATTAATAATTTCGACGGAATTTAGGACTCACAGTACTACTGTTTCTTCTGAAAAAGACGGGGCTACTTGTAAATTCCGTCGAAATTATCATTAAGAAATATCGTGTGTGTTCTTTGTATGTGTTCTTATATTTGTTATTATGTGCTGTCTAAGTTTTTATTCAACACTTCCATGTTACTTCGACGTAATCATCTATGTATATATATGCATACATATATACATATAAAATTTATATATATATATATATATATATATATATATATATATATAAAGATTGTACAATACACAGTAACACATAATATAGAAACACAAAAAAAGAACACTCACACGTTATTTCTTGATATTTCGACGGAAACCCTCTGTCATCTGAAGATATAGAAGTAATCATCTGAAGATATAGAAGATTACTTCTATATCTTCAGATGATTACTTCTATATCTTCAGATGAAGACGGAGTGTTTCCGTCGAAATATCAAGAAATAACGTGTAAGTGTTCTTTTTTTGTGTTTCTATATTGTGTGTTACTGTGTATTGTACTATTCGGCACTTCCGTGTTACGTCTTCGAAAGCATATATATATATATATATATATATATATATATACACATATACATATATACATATAAATATATATATATACACACATAAATATAAATATATATATATATGTATATGTATATATATATATATATATATATATATATATATATATATATATATATATATATATATATATATATATATATATCTGCTTATTAGGAAGTGCGGGGGGGGGGAGGAAAGGATAGGTCCCCAACACCATCTCTTAAACATCGATAAATACGCCGGAAAAATGATAATGTAAGTTAAATAAAATTCAACTGTTAACTTCCGAAATTTCGTCATTTCTAGCTTAATATTGGGACTGGCGTATTGTTATCCATCGAGAAAATGCTCAATGCGAAACCGCTTTTATGTATTGAGCCTTAAACAACGATGACCATCGCACAGCAAGTTTATCTAATGCGTTATCATGAATATCGACGATTTTTCGACCGCAGATGTTCTTATTAGACTTCTTCTGGCACCACTATAAATTGGCAATAGTTATTTGTGTGGACAATTTTCTGGATGAATAAATAATCTTGAATTACTTAATCTGTAACATGATCTTTAGCGAACGCTTCCTCTCCAATGCAGCCCAAGGAAGTATCTGGATACCTCTGTAAATATCTGCCATTGCCGGGATTCGTGCATGGTCTCTCAGGACGGGAATGTGATACACAGCCGCCGTGCACACATGGGGATTGAAATACGAGATTATAGATGGTACAAGGTCTGATCAGAAAGTAAATCACGTTTCGGCCTCGCGTGTCGGTGGGTAGAGCCACCATTTTGGTGTCGAAACGTCTCTTCACTCATTACGCACCCTGCTGTTGTAATGTGCAGACTGCGGTACTTCTACGATTCTTTGCCCACTGCGAATTGTTAAAATGTGCGCTGCAATAGAAAATCCGGCAAGTTGTGGTGAAGTGCGATATCTGATTTAATGTTTTCACTGGCAGAAAACCACAAGCCTATTGAAATAATTCATGGGCAACTTTGTGAAGTTTACGGAAACGAAATTATGAGTGAAGGTGGAGTGAGGCAGTGTTGCCTTCAGTTTAAAAATGGCCACAGCACCAATGCTCACGACGAGGACACAGCAGTGGTCGGCCTAACCTTGTGACAGATGAACTGACGGTGGAAAGTCAACAAAAAAATTCGTGAAAATCGTCGATTTACGATCACGGATCTCTCGCTAGACGTGCCTTTCAACACAGCCCATTGACAGTAATTGCATGCCGGTGCAAACAAGTGCTTAAAACAAGTGTAAGGCGGTGGGTTTCTTCAGAGACGGAATTGCAAAGCTTGTGTACCGTTATGATAAATGCCTCAATTTTGAATGTGGAAAAATAGTTGAAGAATGTGCCTTTCAAATGTTTATATAGTTAAACTTTGCCTGTTCCCTGGGTTCATACTTTATTTCAAAACGTAAGTTACTTTAAGGAAAGAGAGAAATGACCCCCCGATGGGTAACTGGTCTGAAATCTACAACTGCGCCTGAATGCTTTAATCTCCTCTAATTCATATTGCCTAGAAGTCCGTTCATTCGAAAATAAAAAAAAATTCGATTATCCAGTTATTTCCTCGACCAAATTCGATCCATTTCCCTGGTGCCCACTCGAACGTCGGGAGTGAAATGATGCGTGACACCGACGACAGATGACCACACTCAAAAGCCAACTGACAATTAATTGAACGGTTTCCTAGTCGACTTCTTCCGACTCATTTCCCCCGCAATCACGTGGAGTTCGATTCGATCCGGGTGTCGATTTATCTTTCTATGTCTTCCGTTCCGGAAGTCTCGGTCGTAAGGAAAGAGGACCCTCCTGGGACCTCCTTCTTGAGTCCTCCCTCCCCTCCAGCGGTGCTGCACGTGCTTCTTTTAAATTGCCTCCCCACCACCCCCCACACCACTACCCCCCGGGGGCACGGGCCAAGGCGGGCGGCAGAAGGGGGGAATATGACTGCTCGTTCGAGGCGACTTCAAATTCGAGGGAGGTTGTATGGAATGGAGACGCAAAGCGTGGGGCGGGGGAGGCTCTAGAGGGAGAAGGGTTCCCCTTGGGAAGTATAACGAGCGTCTGTGTTCCTCATTAAATCTACAACTACGACCTGCAACGCAAGCCACCGCGAGGACGAGTGGCAGGGGCTGTCAGGTGATCAGTAATTAAGAGTGACTATTGATTTGTTGCTGTTATCGGTGTTAGGGGAGGCGAGTGACATCATAGGTCATCATCGCCAATAGGAGGACAACAGGATAGTTTTTCGGGGAATATAAGGAGAAACGAAAGGCGCCAAGGGGTAACACAATAATTACCCATGTTTCCCACACCGTGCATAACTGCGCTTCATGTCAAAGTTTTGATAAGTCTTTTCTCAACATCCTCACTCAGCGTCCTTATCATCAATTTCCTCCTCCTTGTGAAATATTTTTGCCAAATACAAATCATCTTCCTATAAACTTGCCCTAATTCACTTCATCCAATTCTGTCCCTGCCAGTCACGCAATTGCGTACCATGAACTTCGGCAACCACTACAACTGATGTAGTAAATGGTACTGTCTCAAGGATACTGGGTCGCTTACTTTTCATCTCGTATAAAAATCACATCAGGGAATATTTATTTACATAGTAACTTGATAGTCGTCGCTAGGACGTGTGGCAGGGGGTCATTACACGCCAGAATACTTTTGACCCAAACTACTTATTCCCCCCTACCGCTGTCGGAAAATGCTATTATGATGCCTTATCGTTAATATATATATAATAAATAATATTAATTAATAAGTAAATATTATAAATATTAGCTATTATTATAGTTAATAAATAAATAATATATTTATTCCTTATACTAATTATTATCTATAATTGTACTAAATTTCGGTTTTACATTACTTTTTTAATTTAATTCTATCATGTCATCTTGTCTGATATTTCTTTTTCCCATGTTGTGTAATTGATGTTAATTATATCAGAATGCTAAAGGTGGATTAAGCGAGAGCAGGAGCCCCCTCAACATATCGTGCTATTTTTTTTATAATATTTTTTTTGCATGCTATTTTTTTGTGTTTGCTTCCCCAAGTGAAAAAAGGAAAGGTTTGATTGGGGAAACTCCTACACCACCCTTCCTTATTATTATTATTTTATCGTTCGTGGGAAAAATGACATCTTAAATCTATCTGTGCTACACTTAATCTCTCTTAATCTCTCCTATCGTAGTACAATGGGGGTAATAATACATTTTCAACATCATTGCTTAGGACCCATCCTTCCAATATGCAAGAGACTTAATCTGTAATCTAACCTCCGCTCCGTGAGTGATTCCCAACCTAGATCCTGTGATAGTTGTGACTTAGTTTGTCATAAAAACGCTATACAAATCTAGCTCCTCTACGCTGCACGCGCTCCATTTCGGCAGTGTCTCTCCAGCATGTCTCATGTGTCCAAGAGATGAGCGGGGACGGAAGAGTACCGGCTCCCCCTAACATGAGGACAGAATGCTGGATTGATCCCTCTCCAGGCTGAGGGCGCTCTTAGCCTGTGGAAGAGCGGACCTATCGACCATTTTTTTGGCTTTGGAGAGCTTCCAGGAAACGGCGTCAAAAGGTTCAGGTGCTACGAATGATGAGATTTTTGCATCTGCGTCCTGCACAAAAAGAAAAATTTTCATTCTCTCCGTGGGACCGTTAAAAAATAAAAAAATAAATCTTTTTTCCACACTGCTTCCAACAAAAAGTAATTCCAAAAGAGCTCCATTTTTCTTGAGGAAATGAACTAGATGCATCTACATGATGGCACTCTGCATGGCAACGCTAAGATGTATGGCAGGAGGTAATTCAAAAGTAGGCACGCAACATAAAAAAATCAATTTTTTCTCACTTTTTTGTTTCAAATAAATATGCAAAATGATTCAAATGATGCACCTATTGATAAATACAGGTAAATGAACCGTTTTACATAAGGGGTGATATAATTCTATGTGTATAATAAACGATCCGCGGTGGACCAAAAGGTTTTTAAAATGAAAGTTAAATGAAATAATTGCAAATTTCTAGTCTTGAAGAAATCCATTTTCCCCCGAGGACATTAGTTTATAGTTGTTCTGATACCTTATAGTTCTTTGGGAGAAATGACAAATTAAATGTATCTGTTCTACACTTAAAATCTTTAATCTGTCGTGATGTTATCCACCATAGTATGATTGGAATTGGGCTGAGGATATGATATTATATTCTCAACTTCATCGCTGAAGAAATCTGATTCCGATTTCTCGTGTTTGTGGGTTTTTCCTAGGATCTTCATGTTTTTGACCTTCCTGGGTTTTTCACACAAAATCCCATCTTTTGCTTATATCTTTTGGTACATCATATACATGACTTGACCATTCGTTTCTTTTTCATATCGCTTGATGTTTCCCCATATTGGTATTGTTGTTGTTATGTACTTGAGGAAGGGTTAAATGGAGTAAGGTACCTAGTGGTCTCAATTTCGCCCGAGTGAAGACGTTTATCTATCCGATGAAATAGTAAGACACTTTGCTTTTCCTCATGGAATTTTTTTATTACGAACTAAGTATTGTTACAACGTAACATCTTTAGGTAAATTGGAAATCTTTGAACATACATACATATATCTATTCACCCAAATGCTGGGGAAAAGGGGAGGGGAGGAGGATGGAACAACCAAAGGATAATCGAAACAATTACCAGTGTCAATTATCAGTTACGACAGTTCCCAGAAACAGAGTGCATAGGAAGAGGCTGGATATCATTTTAATTTTCAAGGGCTTCGATCTAGATTCATTTTGGGAATTTACACCTTTTGAGTCGCGACCATTTTACTTTCCGATGACTGATATCTGGGCAGTAAAAGTGTTGAAAGGTCACATATCGTGAATGACATATCAGCAGTTCCTTTCGAACTTTGTCCATACCCTTCGTGACCCTAAAAGGATCGGCGTACTTGTTTGACCTTTGGAATCTCCATATTTTAATTCTTTATTTGCGTGTTAGCCTTGCGGGTAAACAGTTTCGCCAGGTTGCGATTTTCTCTCATCTATAAAGGTGCGATGAGGAATGGGAGGGGGGCCTAGGATTAATTAAATGTAATAAAATTAAAAAATACTGAAGTTTTGGATTATAATATTAGAAAAATAAGGTGGTAACCTTACATATGGTATACTACACATACCAGATGAATATGTTGAAGTATAACGTTGAAGAAGCCAGGTTTCCTTGGAAAAGGGAAATGCATTTGGAAAGGCAAGGTGTTGATTTTTTTTAGATAGTCCACATGTGGAACACGCGCCAAGTGCCTGGGATTATTGGAAGAAAACGTTAATTAAGGAATATGATATAGTCAAAGGAAAATCAGCAATATTTGTGTAACATTGCCACGGGAATCGCGTAGGCATAATGCTGGAGGAATTTGATTAAGAGCGTCTTCACTCACGAAGAAAGCGGCCGAGAGACACTTTTAGAAAGACACAAGGCACCTGACTTTCCTTGTGACACGAAAGAAATTTTTAAGGCAGCAAATCATATCGGTAAATTTGCCAATCGACCGTCGGGATAAAATAAATAAGATAGATGAACGTCGCTACAGAATCAAGTACTTGTTATACCCTCGTAAGATACGCAATTATAACTATTTCAGACCCAAAAACCTTAATTCATTTACTCAAATACAAATATGGAATCATTTAGTCAAATATTTCATGATGTATACAGACATGTACAAGTATATGTGAGTGTTTCTTGTATACGAGCAAATATTTATTCAAATGCAATAAAAGTTGTTAATGCATGACTGGTGCCCTAACACCCCCCGCCACACGTCCTTGCGGTGGCTTGCGCGAGCCATTGTTCAGGTGTAAATGTATTCTCTTTGGTTCATTTATTCCACACTCCTTTCTGCGCATGCTTCTTTGGCGTTTTTCAAATACGTTGGTTGTTCCACAATTATATTCCTCTCTGTTCCTGAGACTTCTATTAATCTTCGTATTGAAAGTGTCTTAGGAAGTAAGTTCGGTCGTGACTTCTTAGCCCACCCATTCTTCTTTCTTTTATTCTCGTCTCATATCCTGTCGCGATCCTCCGGTCTTATGTCCTCAAGAGCCCATTCGCGTAAAACCCAAGCGATCAGATTTTCGGTGAAGTAGATCTTCGTAGATGTTCAAATGTCGGCATAGGGAGAGAGAGTTGCTTTTTTGACACCCCCCGCCCAATCCCTACCCCCAGCTCTCTCATCCTGATTGTGTGAACTACACACGCCTAATGGGTTGGTAGTTCGGATTGATTCTACCCTCACCTATCACAATGAAACTTCTTTCTGGTCGATTGTTCTGATATATGCATTTTTGCTCGTGATAACTTTATTTTTCGCAGTTTTTGTCATTTAAATCCAATAAGCAGTTTTTATCGGGCCTTTAATTTAATTAGAAATTATCTCCTTAGGTTTTTGAGTGATTTTCGGTCTTTCCATTTCTAAAATTATAGCAATTAATTTCTTTTTCTGCGACATATTACTTCAATACACCACTAGGGTTGATTTCACATCAGCCATGCAATATCATGTTTCCCTTAAATGTAGTTACCGAAAAAAATTCAAAATATTTAAAATTTAATACAAAAATGGAAGCTATGCCAACTACAGCCACGCGCTAGACGGACGATTAAAATACTTCTTCACGAATGAGGATAGTGGCAAAGAGAACAAAATGAGAATTTGATAACATAATGACAACACATTACTTTCAATGAATAAAACAATATACTTATTTTTCCCTTACGATGTCAGTTTGCAGTCGTCTCTTGTCGCTCGTGTAAAAATAACAACTTAAATCTATCTGTTCTATGCTAACTCACTCTATACTTTTCCTGGCATGATTTCTCTTGCCGTAGTATGATGGGGCCAGTAAAAAAAATATTCATGACAATTTTTTTTTTACAAATCTAGCTCTCCCTTAGCTTCGCACGATTCGTTAATCTGTTAAACGGACTGTTTGACTCCAAATGAGACTTCAGTATTAGGTCCTACCCTTCCCCAAAATTGTCAATTTATTTAAGGTGCGTTTGAAAGGATTCTTGAAAAATGGAAGCGATTTCCTGAAAAACATTTACAGTTTTGTGGCTGGACCCCTGTTCGACGGTCACGTCAAGAATTCACGAGTTCACCTTCTATGGAGCAGTGATATGCATTATAATTCTGCGTTATGCTTGGAAAATTGGGTTTGGAGACCATGACCATGGTTAAGGACGCCTATGGAGATAGAGAAATGTCCCAAGTAATGGTTACCTGATCTCACGGGATGCTCTGGGAGGGTAACGAGGAGGTTGAGGAATGCCCTGGACATCCATCCACAACGCAGTGTGAGGCAAACGTGCAAAGTGAGGCTCATACCACAACTGGCGGAGGCACTGGCATTGGTGTGTCGAAACATAAGTGTGCTTTAAATGAAGAATTTGAGAAATTTTTACTTTTATCTGCAATTAATTTCCCCCCAGATTTATTCTTCTTATTTTTGGGGACAGGCCTTGTACACACTGATGATTCAGAAACATGGTTGTTGAGGCAGTTTGATATGCGTGGATTGGAGGCTTTCGGAGAAGGCGGTGTTGTGGAGACTGGATAAAATAAAAGGGACAGAAAAGAGAAAAAAAACGATGAAGTTCCAGGGATGAAAGAGCAGGAAAGACGCCTACTTGGAGAAATTCGAAGAAGAAGCCAGGACCAGCGGTATGCGGGAGATCCCGAGAAAGGAAAGCAATGAGATGCTGTAGACTGTGATAAATAGAGGGGAGAATGTTGGGATTGCGAGGAAAATGGAGGAAACGAGAATAGTCATTTAGGATGCGGTTAATGGAGCTGCAGAGTATGAAACAGGGCTTTAAGTACGAGTTATTGTAATGTGTAGAGTGGGTTTTTAAGGGTACTTTGGTGACATGTTAGTCAGGGCTTGGGATTAGAGTAGTGTGTAATTTCATGGTCTAAGGCAAACCCACCCTAACCTGGCTAATGATGACTCGTGATGATGATGTAGCTTTTTTAATGCTTAAAATTAACCCTTAGCAGATTTAACAAATGTAATTTCATTGTATTCTTAGATGAACCATTTATGAGGCATAACCGTTATTCAATGGAGCAGTGCTGGCGCAATCATTGGCATAAACAAAAGGCTGACGTAGCTAGATCAGAAAGCAGGATCATAGGGATCCAAGGACGAATTGGCTCTGATTGTACTTCGGGCAGTAGAGAACGAGTAATTACTATATGTTGGATGAGGTTTTAAGAACATTTTTCGTCGTGTATGTCAGTCAGGACTTACGGGAGGCACGGTAGTGTGTTTTTCAAGGGAACGTAAAATATTATGCCATAACCAGGTGGACTAGTTGCTAGATAAAAAAAACCCCAAGTGTCTGACCACCACTCTTCCCCCTACGACTCGCAGAAAAAAGTCCTCTATCCCTGCATACTTTTAGAGTAGCATACTTTTAGAGTCAGAGAGAGAAATGAAGGGAGAGAGGAAGTGAAGGGAAAATGAAGTTGTTTCGGGATGCGGTGGAGGGGTAGGGGAAAGGGGAAGGAGGGGTTAGGAGGAGGAATAAAATGGACCACGCGCTCTGTGCCGTCCTGCACAATGGCCTCGCGGGTGAACCCGTCCTTCGCGCCTAAGGAGAGAGAGAGGGGAGAGGAGAGAGCGGGTGGTGTGGGGGGTGTGAGGGGAGGGAGGGAGAGAGAGTATTAAGGGAGGGTTCTCACTCAAAACGGGCAGAAATGGTTGCGATAGCGAAAGGCTCCATAAATCTGCCCGCCCTTGGCGACGTATCAGACGACCCGTGGTGTCCGGGGGAGGGGGAGAGAGGGGGTTGGAAATCCGGAAGGAAATGGAAGGAGAGAGTGTTATTTTTTTGGCAGGAAGGGGTTTTTTTTTAGGAGGGGAGGAAGGGAGTAAGAAGGAGGAGAATAGGAGAAAAAATAAAATGAAGATTAAACGGAACCCTTTCACGCACACACACACATACACACGATCTCGCACACGCATTTTATACCCGCGGTTCTTTTTTTATATATAACAATCGTACGCGACCGAGAGAGGAAATGACCCCTTTTTTTGGTCCTCTTCTCTCTCTCTCCTTTCCCTTCCGACGACCGTCTGTTGGAAACTTCCGTCCCATCTCCTCGCCCCAGGACCGAGCAGATCTTTCCCACTTCCACCGAAACCGGTCGTAAAACGAAGGGAAAATTACGTAGGTGTGAACCAGGGACGGAATTAGGTCCCTTTTCCCCCCTTTCATTCACCGCCACCCCCACTCCCTCCTTCCCTCACTCTCTCGCCCTGTCCAATTCTCCCTTTGCCAGCCCTGTCAACTCCTCCCGCTTTTCCTACAACCCTTCTTTCTACTTTCCGCGGATGTTTTCTCGTCAAAGTTCATTTTTTGGCTTCCCGAAAGCTTTGTCCCATTTCATGGGTGAAGTCTCGAGATCAAGGAGAGAATCTTTAGAGGTCCGACGGGAGATAACCTCCTCGAAACTGCAAAATTTTCATCCTATATATATATATATATATATATATGTACATATATATCTATATATATTTATATATATATACATATATATGTATATATATGTATGTACACACACACACACACATATATATATATATATATACACGAGGGTCATCCGGAAAGTAGTACCCGTTCGTGAAATAAAGACACAAAAGTAAATATTAACAAACATAAAAAATTTTATTTGAAAGAGGATACTTTAAACTACTTCTCAACATAATCTCCAAGCAAATTAAGGCATTTGTCATAACGTGTGACAAGTTTCTGTATTCCTGCTGCATAGTCCTTCGCCGCCAGCTCATTGAGATACGCGAGGGACCCATCTTGCACAAATTTTTGCATAATGCAGATGGTGTTTAACAATTTCATGAACAATTGTTCGAGAAACATTGGGAAAATGCTCACAGATGTCATCAATTGTGACGCGCCGATCGTTCCTCACGAATTCGTCAACTGAGCTCACCAGTTGGTCTGTAATGACAGACGGTCTCCCCGAACGCTCATCGTCGTGTGTGTTCCCCCTCCCCATGTTGAAGTTGCGACACCACCGCCGAACAGACGACTCGTCCATTACATTGTCTCCATACACCTCCTTTAATTGGCGATGAATATCACATGGGCGAACGTTTCTTGCATTGAGGAATTTAATCACTGCCCTCACTTCACAACTGGCGGCGTTCTGAATTTTTTTAAACATTGTAAACAATCACAGAAACAACACAGGCAATGCTAGCGTCACGCAACTTGGCTCAGAGAAGGCAGACAAGCCACTGAAGCTATCTGACCTCGTCCAGCGGCTACTCGCGTCGTCAGCACTTCATGCGGCACGAACGGGTACTACTTTCCGGATGACCCTCGTATGTATATATATATATGTTCACTAACATGGAAATTGACATAAGGATAATGACTTAATAATATAATGACTAATGAATAAGGGATAGGAACACATATAAAGGGCGAACTCAGGAGAGTTGGGGAAGGCGGAATCGAGCAGATGACAAGTACATAAATGTTTCCTTGACTGGGACTTGAACACCAGGTCTTTCGATACACTAACCACTGGAGCTATCAAGGAAACGCTCAACAGTGTCAGTCATAACGTAGCCGGTGCACAACACACATTTCCCGACGAATGTCAGCATCTTTGGAGTTTATCGGCAGTAAAAACTTAGTCACCCAACGGATGTTACATTTGGCGGGATTTTCAATTTTATTGTTTACTTCGAAAGGCTACAGTAAACAAACGACAAGCGCGGTGCGGCGTTCCAAATACTGCAGCTCGAGGAGTACTGCCCTATTGTGTGTGTGTCAATACAGAAACCATTCGGTTCCCTCCCCACTACTTCACTCGATACAAGCAAAAGGAAGTTAATTTCTGGACACTACACAGTCCCTATTACATCAGTGGACATAATACTAAAATGGCAGCCTCTTCAAATTTGAAGGCCCCAAAAATGACGAAGATGGAAATAAAATTGAAACATTTGTAAAGACTACGGTAGGATATCACTGTTAAATTGGTCGATAACTCTTAACGTAGCTAGATGAATGGAATATGTAGTTTCGAAACTCACCGACAAGTGGAGAGTTTCATATAATCCCAACGTCAGTTGTTCCAAACGTAGATCGGTGTTTGATCGTACGAATTTGGGTGCCCTACTTAAGATAGAAGAGGGTAGAGCTTGAGTCAATCATGGGTAATGCTTTTGCAGCGAGTTGCTATTCGCTTCTCCAGTTTTGCTTACTTAGGCGAGTGGATAAACCTCATATACGAGAGAGATAGAGGGATGATGGCCAGGCCTAAGTCATAACAGGC
Source organism: Hetaerina americana (assembly GCF_022747635.1). Lineage (NCBI taxonomy): Eukaryota > Metazoa > Arthropoda > Insecta > Odonata > Calopterygidae > Hetaerina > Hetaerina americana. Next base: position 141,421 of record NW_027287439.1, on the reverse strand, counting down.
CAAATGTTGGTCGAAAGATTTCGAATCGGGGATTTCGAACAACTTGCCATAGTGTTGGGCATATTGAACGGGCGGTCCTCATTTAGAGTCGGATGGATAGTGGGCGTAGAGGGAACGGCTTTGCCCCCACCCTCCATTCCCCACTACCCTCCCTTCCCTACTCGTCAAGGCCAAAAAATATATAATGGCCTCAACATTTCTTCAAAACGTTCACACGTGTGGGCGATCATACATTTAAGTGTGCCGGAATATTGCCGATGTTGGGTGGATCGACAATTCAGTTTTAAAAATGTATTTCATTAATTTTATTTATGATTATATTACAAGACTTTACAGGTCAATATTATCATCATAAATTTATTATACAAAACAAATTTAAACAGCTGATAAACTTTGAAATTGAAACTAAACAACTTGGCATTTCCACAGAGAAACCGTTTTCGAAATTTTTTTCACCAAAAATATTTTCTGTGTGGAAAAGCCAAGTTGTTTAGTTTCAGTTTCAACATGGAGATTTTCCACCAAGTGACGCTATAAACTGTTTTATTTGCTGATAAACTTATTAAAACTCATATAGAATCTCATAGTAAGTAATAACTTTAATGACTGCGTAGGAAAAACATTCAAATTAATCGCAGACAGTTATTTTAATCAGGAATAAATATTTTTAAATGTCGCTCGTTAGCCTTCGATTCACCGGAAATTCCCTCAGCGCATATAGAGAGCTGGGTTTTGAGATAATCACCATTATTATTGCCGTCCTTATAGAACAAGAGTGACATCTTGAAGAAAACGTTAATAATTAAGTTCCAACTATTTCACCAAACCATTTCCTAACCTTCTTCTAAGATATTTGGGCCCGGTTTGACGATATCTCAAATCGTCATCAAATATGGAGTTAACTCAACTTGAACATTTACGTAACGTGAAGTCACCGACATGTTCGATTATGCAAACGAATCACACGGATCGAAAGTGTACGCGACCATGCTGACTTTAATAACTTAATCTTCTTTAAGTTAATGATCGCCTTAAACGCCGAAGTTTTAACGGTTGAGTTTTGACTTAACTGACGCTTATTAAAACTTATTTTTGGGTTTACAAACGGAATTTAAAGTTAACCCTGCGTGCAAGTTTAACGAGACACAGTGCAACCGGCGTGCGTGTTTGTCCTGATTTCAGGGAATGGGAGCATAGAGGCGTATTACCGCTCAGGGTTCTCATTTCCTCCTGTTTCGCACCAACCCTTTCGCTCCTCTCTCCCTCACTTCCCTTCTACGGAGCAATCATCATCCCTTCCCCTTATTATTTGCGCCCCCTCCTTTCACGTTTCCATGTGCCACGCGCAACGTTTCCACCCCTAAGCGGTCCCACTCCTCCCTCTCTCTCTCTCCCTCACTCACCCTTCCATCTCTCCCCCCCCACCCGCCCCCTCTTCAACGCCATCCGTCTCTGCGGAGGGCACCCGCTGGTCGAAGCATATTGTCCTCCACATCCGAAGATACCAATCGAGCCGGAAAATAAAATATATGGATTTTTCCCCACACTCGTAAAATGTGGGGGGATGTTATTGTGGGGGGGGGGAGGAGGGGGACAGGGGTTGGTCGAGAGCAGCAAACATCGGGGCAGAGAAGGAGAAGACGACCTTCCTGTCGGAGAAGATCCATTCAACCTCGGAAACCGAGTACATAATATAATGACGGACTGAGAGATGACATGCGCGCCATCTTCCTACAAACAATTGGCCAGCGCTCTTCTTTTCGCATTCTCCTATTCCATCTTGTTATATTATTCCTTAAATAACACTTGATTAACCTTATCAGTGTAGTCTCCATAGCAATGTCTAACCTTGGAATATCTTTTAAATTCCGTCTTCTTTCGGTTGAACATACGACAATTTATTTATGTTTTACAATATTACCTTCTCCACTTCCTTCCGGATAGTAGAGTTCCTGAATAAATGTAAACCAGCCAATGGCGCGCATGTAATCTCTCGGTGAATTAATGCATCATGTATTCATTGTAATATTTTAACTGTTCTTATAAACTGTGTAAATTATTGCAAGTTTAGACAAAATTAAGAACTCAAAGGGGAAGTGAGGTATCCCCAAAGTGACCTGTTGAATAAATACCTCATTTCAATGAAGAAATTTCACCTTGGGGCAGTTACAACCCTAATGAATTTAAACGAAGTTCTCGGAAACTGAATCAAACCCCGTCTTCATTCCACTTGGCTAACATACAAATTACTTATTCGATGGTATTCAGCTCAACTTTATGATGAATTTCGAGAAAAAAAACGAAACTCAATAAATTCCACGGATTTTTTCATTTAAAACGACAGGTTTCGTCGATCATCATCCGTCAATCATCCGACATAATCAGATACAGAAATTTTACTATTGTTTAAGTTATATTTTTCGTATTTTCTTTCCTATTACGCATCTAATACGAGGGTAGGAAGAATGCTAATACACGCATGATTGTAGACCACAAACAAAATGACCATCGGAAGCATTCCTAGTGGCTTGTGGAAGTAACATACCCCCTCAACACGCATTAGCAGGTTTGATGTCGTTACATTCATCCAGTGTAATTTGAGAAGCGGAAGTATAGAGACGAATTCTAGTGCTATGTCAACGCGAGTTAATGCAGGTGACCTATTGAATCTGCTCTAGTGTATGTCCCCAAACTTTAAGGTTGATATTTTCAATTTAAAAAAAATAGTAATTGTTTTACCAAAATTACATTTCATTTCAAAATGCTTTTGTCTAACTAATAATATTTTCAAGATACATTTCAAAAAAATTTTCAAAATGCACAGGATATATGTAACCACCTCAAACCTCCGCATGCGTGTTGAGGCGAATGTTACTTCCACATGCCACCAGGAGTGCTTCTGATGGTCATTTTGTTTGTGGTCTACAAGCATTTCGGCATTAGCATTCAGCCTACCCTCGTATAATAGACAATGATAGCAGTTTATTCTTTAACATCGCGTGCTCTCAATACGTTCAGATAAACGGAATACTGTTCCTGTGTGAGAAAAAAGATCGATTCTCTCACTTTTTAAGTTCTTATCATTTTTAGATAGTGCAGTTAAATAAATGGACATTTTACGAACACTCTTGAGCAATCAGAATGAATGAGAGAGATTCGCTGATACCAGCAGTACTATTATACAAGATAGTCTACCTATGTCTTGAGATATCCTTTGACAATGGGGCGATGACTTGAGATTATAAAATGTTATCTCTCTTCCACTTAGGCCCTTTCTATTTCTGTATCAAATTCTTATTCGTTGCCATCGAAACGAAAATTCGTCGGTCCTTTCTCGGGAAGATATCCGAGCATGAACCTCAAATCTCTAAGTGGTGAACTTTTCTGATCAATAAAACTTCTTGGGGTACCAAGAGGTGACTTATTGAAAGGATCTGTCCACCCCCTTATTTTTCCCTTTTATCATTACATTCCGTATCCCTTAGAACCTTGACCGGGGTTAGCTCTTCGCTTACCTATCAAAACCAATTTGTGGGTTGATTATTGTTATGAAGACGGAATATAGTGTCCCCTTATATGTGAACTCCGTCGTTGGAAGTTTTGAAATTTGGTGGACGAAGAGAGGATATTGCTGGAGAAGAAATCTTGAAAAAGGCAGAGAAAGTGTGGTGGGGTGGAGAAAATATTGGGGGTTGAAAGTCGTGATGGAAGGGAGAAGGATGAGTGAGCTGGGTAATAGAGGAAAGAAGTTACGAGTGCAGAAGTTACGAGGAAATGAAACGAAAAATAATGTAGGATAAAGGAAGAGAAAGTTCTCATGATATTTAAGTAGCAGAGAATCGTAACGGGAATGTATGAAATCAAACTTCAAATCATTAGAAAACCCCTTGAATGAATGAAATCAATGATGTTCTCTTCCAGTAACTATGATGCAGATGCATTATCAATGTTTATTATCATCTTCTTAAGGCGGAGCTTTGTCGTTTCAGCCATTAGTTTTTCTCTCTCCAATGCCGTTATTTTCAGTCCATTGTACATTGTCACTTTCATAGTACTTTTTATATAATCTTTGAATTTATTTCTTGGCCTTCCTCTTCCTTTTTTTCATATTATTTTCCCCTCCGTTATACTTTCCAGAAAGTTATCCTGTCTTTGAGCATGCCCAACAAATTAATTTTCTTTTTATTTATCTCTTTTATTAGATTCCCTTCCCCTTTAATTTCTCTTAATACTTCTCTCTGTAATGAATAACCGATCATAGCACTTTTCCACGGACTCCCAACACTCGGCGCGCCTACTGGCGTCGTCCCGGCTGCCGATGGGTTATTGTTGACTGTCGCCATTCACCCAAATAAACCATTTCGCACTTTAAGACTATGGGTACTAGTTTTAGCAAGGGCGAAACTCTGTTTTTCCGCTATCCTTTGTAAAAGTCTCCCTTCTTTTCTCCCCCCCTTTCCCTCTTGCTCCGCCCTTCCTTTCCCCCTTTCTCTCCCTCCCTCCTCTCGTTTCATACCACGTCCACTCCCCTCCTTCCGGAATCTTAAATGTATATAAGACGGCACACAACTTCATATTGTTACCTGATGATGATGTAATGCATCGAAAAATTGGTCGTAAAATAATTTTATCAAGCGTAAAAGTGCTACTATCAGTTATTCATTATGTTCGACTACCACCACATCACGCCTGAAGCTACTCAATTTGTACCTCTCTCTATCTTGCTTTCCTTATTCGTCCATCTCGTTGTTGCTATTCTTCTCCAAATTCACATTTCCATTGCTTCACACCAAGCCTTTCCCTTCTTTCCCAAAGCCGAAGTTTCGCACCCATAGTATAATGTACTCCAAATAAACTTTTATGCAGAGGATTTTCTACTTTCCAATTTTTTTCAATTAATGTTATTTGTCGAAAAACATTTTTGAAAACGCAAAAGGTAAACCTAAAAATCTCCATGGAGATAATATCGGATTAATATATTATCCCACATTGTTTAATTCGCTAAAAAACACATTAAATTCACTGCTAGTAGTATCACGGAAATCCGTCTGATAAGGTTCGCCATATTTAACATTTAAAAAAGCGTGTCTAAATGTTTTTGAGCTGGCATAAACGTATTTTAAGGCTTTCCCCATTTTCACAGTCAAAGAAAAAAAGAATTAAAATAAAAGCCTGTTTCAACCATTAATTACATTCGCCATGCGTAATTATTTTCCCCTCGGTAAATTACAACCCGAATGAATACCAATGCTCACACGGTTGCGTGAAGAAATGTTCTGATGAAAGCCGTTTGAAACGGAGTTCTCCATTAAAAAAAAAAAAATTTTTTACGCTACGTGAAGATAGACTTATTTTTTCCACCCTGCTGAAATATGCTACGAGTTACGCCATGGAATACAGTTCTTTTTTTTTAAATACGACGAGTGTTAAAAAAAAGGAAAAAGTCTTTTCTCTGTCATAGGGATGACTCTTGATTAATTTGCTTGAGCTACGAGCGTGAACGTTTCCTCCTCGTGGGGGCAATTTAATCAGTCGCCCTAGAAAAGAGAAACTAAAATGGCTTAAATGTATTTCTTTAATTTTGAAAAGTTTTTATTTGTCCAATAACGCAGAGGAGGTTCTGACTGACACGATAGTACATTGAGAGAATACGTTTTTAGGGCTGTGAGACAATGAAAATTAACAAATCCTTTTGCAAATGTACAAATATATATATGTATATATATATATATATATGTATATATATATATATATATATATATAACCATAACCATAAACAGTAATCAACCCGAAGGTCGGTTTGGTAGGTGATGGTAGAGTTCACCCAGTACGGCATGTGAAATTCACACATCAGGGCAGGGGGGCCAGTTCCTTTCCCCGTGCCGGTTATGGTTTCCCTGGAAGATCTGGTGCCCGAAAAATCACAAAGCTTGGGTGGAGCTGCAGGTGCCCAGAGTGCCTTGCCCGGAAATTGAACCCGGGATCCTCCGGTCAGCAGTCCAACGCTCTCTCTACCCAATGGACTAACGCGACCCATATATATATATACTTACATGAATGTATATATGTATATGCATATATATATAGTATATATATATATATATTTTTTTTAATAAAAACCATAAACACAGTAATCAACCCGAAGGCCGGTTTGGTAGGTGATGGTAGAGTTCACCCAGTACTAAGCACGACGGTGTGTGAAATTCACGCATCCAGGTAGGGGGGTCAGTTCCTTTCCCTGTGCCGGTTATGGTTTCCCAGGAATATCTGGTTAAATATATAAATATATATATTATATGTATGTATATACACACACACACATATGTGTGTGTGGGTCGCGGTAGTACAGGGGTAGAGCGTTGGACTACTGACAGGAGGGCCCTGGTTCGACTCCCGGGCAAGTCTCTATAGGCACCCTCAGCTCCACCCAACCTGAGTGATTTTTCGGATTTAAGATCATTTTTATATATAAACGTATTCGTGAATGAGTGAGAGTATATGTACTCATATATTTGTTAAATATACATGTATGTATGTGAGTATATGTATATTTAACACACAAAAATACATACGGTTTACGTGTGCTCAAAGAGAGAGTTGTTGGCCGGCGCAGTTACGCGAAGATGCATCAAGCAGTGTCCCTTAATGGATACGACACGCTTTGAAAAATAAACCCCTTCCCTAAAAAAAGAGGAGCTGGGAGAAAAACAACTATCTGCCACCGGTTTTTTACCCGTCAAACTTCCGCCATGACGCTTTCATTCGTTTTATAAAGCCGAAAAAAAACAATCCCCCCCTAATGGAAGAAAGGTGAAGAAGGAAGCGGTGTTCCTACCCCACCCCACCCCATTTGTCCATCCAGAGGCATCAGATCAACTCGCGGGTCCAGAGAGAGGCAAGTCAGCGGGCGGATGGGAGTCCGGCAGAAAGAGGCGGGGAGGAGACGGACGAGGTGGGAAAGAGAGCTTTGCACAGTTTGAGCTCGTTTTCGAATGCGAGGATCTAATTCGTGTTCTGCGCGCGTCTCTACGTCGTCCCTGCGCGAGATGTTTTATTTTTTTAAGAGATCGAGAAATGGAGGCTGAGTGAGTGAGAGTGGGTGAACTAGATGAAGGGGAATCCTAAACACGAGGGTAGGCTGACAACTAATGCACACATGTTTGTAGAACACACACAAAACGACTTCAGAAGCACTCCTTGTGACATGTGGAAGTAATATTCTCCTTCAACACGCATGCGCAGGTTTGAGGTCGTTTCATTCATCCAGTGTATTTTTAGAAGCACTTTGACCAATAGGAACGGAGGGGGAAAAACAATTGCATTACTTCTGGAACGCACTCTGTATACAAATAATTTCGAATATTTTCCGTATGCAGTTTGATGAGTAGAAATCGTTAGTTGTGCTTTTCATCCAAGCCTTCGAAGGGTATTCGACTTGGACCGATTCCGTATTAGACAAATTTTACTGTTGTCGCTGACCCAAACTGACCATACCCCATCCTGGGCGGTCATCCGCCATTCTCGTGCGGAAGGAAACAGTTCTCCGGTCGGAAGGGTTTGAGGCCAGAAGATGGGGGTGGAGGAGAGTCATTTGAGTGAGGACGTGGAGGGGAAAGGGTTTTTTTTGGGATTCAAGAGTCCGAAAGGATTGCGGAGGACACTGTAAAGGATTGAACGAAGAGCGGTCCTCATCTTTTGAAAATAAAAAATATTTAAAAAATAATGAAATGAATACAATTTTTTTAAAAATTCCGTTATGGAACGCTGCGGTGTTCAGAAACGTGAGGAATAGCGGAGCTACGGAGAGGAATAAAGGGAGAGAGGGGGGAGGGAGAGATGGCGAGAGATAGCGTGAGTTCTGAATTACGGAACGGGCGCTGGTCCCAAATTATTTCGAGGTTGTGTAGGGGAGAGAGAGAGAGAGGGAGTGATGGTGGGGGGGGGGGGAGGGAGCTGAAGGAATGGTAAGGAGAAGGGCGAAATTCGGGGCTCCGTGAGAAAAACGGCTTTTCGGAAACGGGAGGCGTGGGTGGATGCTCACTCTCTGTCCCAAGAGGAGTGAGAGATCTCAGGAGCTTGACTCATGGCAAGAGGAGAGAACGTGACGGCAGGAGGATAGGAGTGGGATCCCTGACGAAGGAGGAGGATTTACCAGAATGCTGCCGTGTTTCCCTGGCAGCCGGCACCACCGCCGGCATATGTCCATGTCCGCACCCTTTAACGTCCTGAATCCCTGACAAACCCTGGCTACAAGCCACCGCAAACACATCTTCATGTTCATTCCCTTTAATGTATAGGAACCTTAGCAATCACACCTAACGTTCCTTCCTTCAGAACCAAACATTGAAATATTATATATTATATTATATATGCATTTTATTATTTGAACTTATTCATGCGTCAGAAAGCAGAAATATATCATCTCTACCTTAGCGCTAACAACATTCAAAAGAATCAACTGCCAACCAAATTTAATCAACCCAAAGATGTGGTTTTGAAAAGTTAGGGTAGAGTTCACCTAGTATAAGGTTCCCAAATTATTTGAATATCGCGTCTCCAGTTGGTTATTATTTCATCCACTTGGAGGTGTTGTATCCGCAGAAACTTCCCAAATAACTAGCTTAAAGCACTTTGCTGATATCTTGTTTTGTTGATTAGTTAAGACCGTTTGTGTGAAAGGAAATTCGTGGAGTGCGGCGAAAAATCGGATCCGCGGAAAAGAGTTATTTGAAGGAACAGTGTTGTTATGTGAAATTCTGCGTGAAACTCTGAAAATCCTTCACGGAAACTCTTTGAGTTGATCGCCAAGGTTTATGGTGAGGATACTATGAAACGTATGACGTGTTATCAGTGGTTTTCTCACTTCAAAAAGGGGTAGAAATCAGTGCAAGACGACGAGAGTTTCGGAAGACCATCAACGTCGACTGATGATCCCCCCACATCGAGAAAATGAACGATCTCGTTCGTTCAAATCGACGTTAGATTGTCAATGAACTAGCAGAAGAGTGTGGTATCTCAATTGGTTTGCACGCACAACGTAACTGCATCAAATGATACATTTATCTTCAAGGAACATTAACAAATAATTAGAAGCTAAAATATTACAAATATTGCCAACATAAAACGTGAAAAATAAAATCGAATCGACGTATTTGTTGATCTCGTATACATCGATTCATGTTTTGCCTTCAGGTAGAACACATTATTGTGTACACTGCCCAAGTCCTGCTTTGTTATCAGTGGAAATGGCAGACGGGTCTTAATTATGGGTCTTGGATATTTTTTGATCACTTTATAAAGATTACGAAGCACACGCATGGCATCAATTAAGTCAGTTGAGCAAATGTTATATCGAAATCTTAAGTTTTTTAACTACGAAACGCAAGTAACTCAAGGAAGCACAGTTGAACTTGTGAGGCTAGATAAAAGTTGTATGACTTCCAGAAGAGTAGAACATAATAGCTGAAACATCTCTTAATAAAATTTGTCAAATAGAAAATTACAACTATATAATGTATACATATATATAATTTATATATATATGTATATATTATATGTATGTATGTATATATATATATGTATGTATATTTTTTAAGGACAATATAAATCCATTAGAATGCAATGATAATTGAGTGAACGAGATGGTTTTTCCTTTAAAAAAAAGGGCATGGAGAATCGCATTAAATTACATTGATCTGACGGATTCGCCACGAGCTCTTCAAAATGATTTCAATTCCTCATCCATCTCGAATTTCGCAACCACTCTAAGCAGGAGATGGTAGGCTGCGTAATCCAAATGAGATGGAGTGGGACCCCATGAAGCTGAAGGGCTCTGGGTTGAAGGGCCATACACCCCATCTAATTCCGACCCTGGAAGACTAATTGAGGGCAGGATACGATTTATGTTGGGAGGATGAAATGGTTGGGGAGAAAATCCAACAGAGGAGGTGCCCAGATTCCGATTTGCTTTCTCTTAAGTAGATGCGTGGGCGGATTCGCCATTATGGCGACCGGAGCCAACGTTCCATCTTCATTACACATGCCATTAAAAATGAAGATTTTCTTTAAAAAATGTTTAGATCGGTTGGATAGAACAATCTATAATTAGCAGTGCGCATTCAGGAGGTGAATTCAATATTGTAGTTATTTTTAAATGGAGGCTATAATAATATGCTGGGCGTTGAGAATATTAAATACGTGATACATTTTATAGGGGTGAATTCTAAAATAAAGGCATTAAACAGTAGATGGATATAACATTGAAAGTCATTGGCATACTGAAAGCTGTTATATAGAAGAGAAAGGGTTGATAAGCGAGGTATAGAGGAGGGAAGAGGGTAGTCTTGTTGGATAGCATGAAGGGAGACAGAAGCTACGATTAAATAGAGGAAATACGAGTATATATATGTATACATATATACATATTTGTATATATTATTATAAATATGTATATATTATATTATATACATATTTGTATATATATAGGCACGCACCCTCTATATATGTAAACGAGGGTGGTTCAATAAGTACCCGTGTTTGACGACACGGGTACTTATTGAACCGCCCTTTGGTGTGGAGAAGAATGGAGAAGGTAAAATGGACAGGAAAGAAAACAAATGAGGAAGTACTTGGTATGGTGGGCGAAGAGAGGGGTTTGTTGGGAGCAATCCTATGGAGGCAGGAAAAGTGGATGAAGGGGGTGTTGACGGGCGGTGGGATGTTGAAGACTGTGATAGAGGGTAGAATGTTGGGCAAAAGAGGAAAGGGAAGGAACAGGATAGGGATGTTGGACGGGATGAAGGGAGGAAGAAAGAACTCAGAGATGAAGAGGGACCTGATGTAGAGTAGGATGCTGGATTTTATGTTTTATTAGGAGTCACAGAATATTTATTTGGCAGTTGTGTCCATCCACAAACCTACCTTAACCGGCAAATTACTTAAAAAAAGCACAGGGTGCGTGCCGAAAGTAATCCTGCATGTATATATACTTGTATTACATTATTCCCATGAGCTGACAACTTCCTCTCTCAGGAACAAATCACCGATTACGTATGCTCCTCTATGTAACCCTATCCTTCGGTATTCCCTCGTCTCCTAATCCTCCCCTCACCTCGTGCGCTGATGAAGATGGCTGGGACCACCGAAATAATGGGGTGGTATGCGTTTTGGTAAATCTTTATAATGACCAATTTTTCTCTTAACTATGCATAATGCGTGTCCGTCAAGCATGTATATATATATATATATATATATATATATATATATATATATATATATATATGTGTTATTACTGTGATATATATATATATATATATATATATATATATATATATATATATATATGTGTTATTACTGTGATATATATATATATATATATATATATATATATATATATATATATAACACAGTAATGAACTTGAAGGTGGGTTTGGTAGGTGATGGTAGAGTTCACCCTCGCAATATGTTCAAGAGGAAGTTCTCGCAATGCTTGGAAGTAAATAATCCTAAGGGTTCACCCGAATCCTAGCTTTAAATAGGCAAAATACCACGAGAAAAATGTATTCGTTACATCCAATGAAACGTTTTAGTGTTTAGTGAAATACTGAAAATGTTTTAAATATTGAACGCGTTTAGATTTTTCGCACTACTCCTTGCAGTTAAAAGCCACCATTTTCTATTCTGGCGACCTGCCTTGTGCCTACGACGCCCATCTTTTCTGTTTACCAGTAAAATAGAACAAGTAGAGCGGTTCGACTATTTAGAAAGATTTTTAGAAATACTTGGACAATGTAGTATGGATACTAAAGTAAAAATTACCTTAGGCTAAGGAACTTTCACTAAGAATCGGGAGTCGATGACACAGGCACCGTAAAGTGAAGAATTAAAGAAAATTACAAGCGATGTATTTAATTCGGAGTGTACTCTTGTGTGACTCAGAAACTTGATCGATTAGTAGTTTATTATTTTTAGTTCCCTGCAGGTCACCTCTAGGGTGTGTGGCAGGGGGATGAATACCCACCAGACTAATGTTGACCTGAATATTTTTACCTCTACTTGCTTCCTTGCCCCTATCTTGTAGATGGAATGATTTTCCGATGTGAATATCGAGAAGGATGGTCAAAAATATAATTGACAGAAAGGGAAACGAACTAGGCGTGGAAGAGAGATAATCGGTGGGATATATATTCGAAGAAGGTATGCCAACTGAAGGATGGAGATATTGAGATACGTAAGATTCTGGAGATTGGTGAGCGCAGATTGGCAGTGGGGGAAAAAAACGTGGAGGAAGGAAAATAATAGGCATTTTAGATGGAATATTAAGGGGGGGGGAAGTATGCAGGGCTAAAAACGAACGAGTGATTGTAATATCTAAAATAGGGTTTTCTGAATTTATTTGGATCATTTTGGTAATGGCTTCAGTGAACAGTATTGCAATATTCAACGTTCCAACGAAGATCCACCCTAACCCGACAGGCTAACTCTAACATAATGCTTGATGATTACGCATCTTTCTTGAATTTTCACCGTGAACTTATTGAAAATTGTACCGATTTAACTTTATTCTATTTTCAGACAAACTATAAGGGATTATAACCGTTATTGTATTAAAAAGGTTTGGGAAAATAACAGGAGAACAAACGTTCGGGTGGTTTTAGATCATAAACAAGACCGGTAATTATTAAAAAATGTATGACCTCTGGCAATATTTGTACCGATATCTGTTATAAACTCTGAGAAGAGATAAATTTAAGCATGGACGCAATGTCAATTGACGATGCAAGATCAACAAAAGTGCAACTGGGAAATTCATATAAATGTTAGTCTCAATGGATCTAATGAATATTATTACAGGTATTTCCTGTCCATCTTTCCTACTCGAATGAACGGAACGTAGATAGTACGAAACCATGATCACTTTTCCGTTGCCGAGAATTTTTAACAAGACATATCTGAAGGATCCTCCAAATTGTTGAAAGAAAGTCGAAAGTGAAGAGAGAAAGTGCATTCTTTAATAGACAGAGAAACGCAGCTTCTTCTTTTATTGAAATTCCAATTTCTCCAATCATTAGAAACTGCTAGTACGACCTTGCCACGCAAATCTATGTGTATGGGTTAGCACTCAAAGAAATTTCGTAAAGGCTCCATAATTGCTGGGGAGATTGTGTGTTTTCACCAAAGCAAACATATCTGAGAATTAGGCAATCAAACCGTCAGTCTTTCAAACCGTTTCACTTCTTCTTACGGAAAGGGTGTAAAAAAAAAATTAGACGAATTTACGAACGTGAAACTCCGGCGTAATCACGAAAAAGGGGATGACGTAAGTAAGTTTTCTAACGTACTGAACGAAAGAAATTCTTCGGAAGGAAGTGTGTGGAAAGGGGGGGGGAGATGACGGTGGCTGTCGAGAAACAAGGCGTTTGTGGTTTGTTGCACCTTAAAGAAGGCGGGGAAATGTTGAGCTTTCATCTTGATGAATCCTTTCGTGGTTCAGCGACTCGAGGCAAACACGTGTGAGGCAGGGGAAGGAAGGAAACGAGGCCACAGGCCCAGCCAACCACCTCGTGGAAGGTAAACAAAACTAGACGAAATTGATTAGTGCTCGACACATTGCGCTTCGTTTCCCTTTCCACCCTTTCTGTATGATGCAGCAATGTTTGCCCACATCCTAAATTTTGACGCTCGGGTGAATTGAAAACAAATTCATCTTCTGGGATGAGGAGAGTGTAAAAAAAACCAACGTCGAAGCAGAGCGAAATGCGGAAAACCAGTCGATAAGATCTTCTCCTTCGGTCAACAATCTGTTTAGTTGTTTGCATCGGTTACTATCCTTCATCGTTCCTCCCTATCATTCACCTCTTGGTAGCTTCCACCTTCAGCTCCTAGTAATGCCTCTTCATCTCTCAGTAATTTCTCTTCAACTCTCAGTGGTCTCTCCTCAGCTCTCATTGATACCTCTTCAGCTCTCACTAGTACCTCTTCAGCTCTCATTGATGCCTCTTCAGCTCTCACTGGTACCTCTTCAGTTCTCAGTAATGCATATACAGCTCTCATAAATCCTTCTTCAGCTCTCAGTAATGCATGTTCAGCTCTCAATGGGTCCTCTTCAGCTGTTAGTAATACATATTCAGCTGTCAGTAGTATCTCTTCAGCTGTCAGTAATACCTATTCAGTTCTCAGTGGTACCTCTTCAACCCTCGGTAATACCTATTCAATTCTCAGTGGTAACTCTTCAGCTCTCGATGGCTTATCTTCAGCTGTTAGTAATACCTTTTCAGTTCTCAGTGGAACCTCTTCAGCCCTCGGTAATACCTATTCAGTTCTCAGTGGTAACTCTTCAGCTCTCAGTAATGCATATTCAGCTCTCAATGGTTTATCTTCAGCTGTTAGTAATACCTATTCACTTCTCAGTGGTAACTCTTCAGCTCTCAGTAATGCATATTCAGCTCTCGATGGTTTATCTTCAGCTGTTAGTAATACCTATTCAGTTCCCAGTGGTAACTCTTCAGCTCTCAGTAATGCATGTTCAGCTCTCAATGCTTTATCTTCAGCTGTTAGTAATACCTATTCAGTTCCCAGTGGTAACTCTTCAGCTCTCAGTAATGCATATTCAGCTCTCAATGGTTTATCTTCAGCTGTTAGTAATACCTATTCAATTCCCAGCGGTAACTCTTCAGCTCTCAGTAATACATAGTCAGCTCTCAATAGCATCTCTTCAGCTGTCAGTAATACCTATTCAGCCCTCATTGGTACCTCTTCAGCTCTCATAGTTAACTCTTTAGCTCTCAGTATAACCTAATCTCAGCATAAAAAGGTTGAGGATAATAAACATCTGTTGCTTACGCAATAAGCTGAATGGTGTGATCCAACCTCAGTGCTGAAACAAATCTCCGTAACCTTTTTTTTTTAAATAAGAAAATATTCGCATCTTAATTTACGTAATTTGGCGCGAAAGCTATCGTTTGTTTCGGATCGCCAATTACAGATTCTAATACGTAATGATATCGGGATCAATATATAAGAGACGGATCGTTTCCAAAGACGTCTGCGAACCATGCAGGAAACAAATCAAGTCAACCAAAGCCAATCTTCTGGTCGTTTATCGTGATAGTAAGAAAACGGAGAAGAACTGGTGAACTCATACTACACGAAGCTGTTTTTCGGGTATTCATGCTATGAAATCGAATGCTAACTTACTCATTTCGTGTCTAAGACAGCTAAAAAAAATGATAACCTAAAAACACGCGAAACCTTTGTTAAAAACCCTACCTGCAACGTTGGGTCGCATTCCCTGCCTTTTACAGACGCTTTGGGGGGTAGAGTGTTTTGTGGTGCATTTTCATGTGGTAGTGATGTTTCAATTTCTTGCTTGTTGTGTCCTGGCTTCCGTGTTGTAGGATGGCTTTCGTGCTGCATCATGGGGTGCAGTTTTTAGTTGTTTTGCGGTATATGTGTTTGCATGAGTATTGGATGAAGGGATTTTTGCATGAGTGTGTGCGCTGCTGTGGGTGTAATTTTCCGTGATGTTTTTTTGCATGTGGTATTTTTCCTTTTTACGGTTGGTGACCTAACACCCCCCGCCACACGCCCTTGCGGCGGCTTGCGGGGTATTATGTAGATGTAGATGAACCCCAGTACACTGCTTGATTGTGTGCGTGACAAAAAGTGATAGTTCACTAGGAAGGAAATATCATGAATGGATAACAGGTTCTCACATTACATGTATAAAGCACATGTACTACAGTATATGCACAGCAATTGCATGCGCTGAGGAGAAACTTGTGGCTGTTTTCATTGAGCACAAAGTGAAAAATTTGTCTTTAAAACAGTATCGGAGTAGAAATACTTAGTTCTTCCACATATGTTTTACTAAACACGACCCAGGTTTCGACTTAAAAAGTCATCATCAGGTCTTTAGTCGAGACCTAGGTCGGGTCAAGTTAAGTTGAAACCTAGGTCGTGTTTAATAAAACATATGTGGAAGAACTAAGTATTTCTATTCCAAAATGAATCGCTTCCACAAAGTGACGCCTTAAACCATTCCATTTAAAACAGTTTTTAAGAGAGTAATTCCACGAGAATTCATCCATTTTGGGGAAGTCAGAAGGTTTGCGATGAGTCAACAATGAGCCACACTATCAACTGACGGGTCACAATCAGCACAGATTGTGTTGGCAACAATCAAAGACAATCATCAAATTAATTAAGACTTGAAGAGGTCGAAATGAACAAGGGACCTCGAAATAAACACAGGTAATGAAAACAATAAGTCAGATACGGAAGAGATATCAAGTGATTGTGGATATAACGACAATCAGGTTATGCAAGTTTTAATCTACCGCATTGAACTCCTGTTACATACGCCATCACCTGGTATTATGGAATATGAATAATGAACAAAACCACATAAAACAAATATTGAACTATCAAAAATTTCTTATCGAAATAATACCGTCAAAAATTAATAAACTACACCGGGTGCTGGTGGCATCAATTTTGCAGTAGCCCAGTGGGTAGAGCGTACTGACCGGAGGGTCCCGGGTTCGATTCCCAGGCAAGGCACCCTGGGCACCTGTAGCTCCACCTAAGCTATGTGATTTTTCGGGTACCAGGTCTTCCTGGGAAACTATAACCGACACAGGGAAAGGAATTGGCCCCCCTACCCTGATGTGTGAATTTTCACACGCCGTATAGGGCTTAGTACTGGGTGATTTCTACCATCACCTACTAAACCGACCTTCGGGTTGATTACTGTGTTTATAGTTTATTTATATTTTATTATTCTCATGTGACAATTACTTCTGCTTACTTCTACCGAATTCAATTGAAACATATCGTGATATTTCCGGGAGGTACGTAAACTTAGACGCCTGCAGTTTAAAACAAAGTTCTATTAATTAAGTCTACAACGAAAAAATAAAAACCAGCAAAAACACGTATGGTGTAAATTAATGCCATGCATATGGAATGAATATTAATGTCAGCGCATGTTATCAATTTTGAAAACCAATTTCGACACATTAACATGGCATATTGAGAAGGTAAGGCCAGCTCTTCAATTCTCCGATTCGAGTACTGCCAGCAGATAACTTGGGTATACTTCCTCCAGGAGCGATTATCTTTCCCGATTACGCTTTAATCAATGGTGGTGCGAGAGAAAATTTCAAAGAAAAGTAAAGGATTGACTTCTTTGTCACATGAACGGTGTGAAATTTTCAGCTTAGTATCGTCGTAGAGTAAAATATAAGATATGAAACCAAGCAATATAAAAATAATTGCCAAAAATATTTGCACTGATAAATAAAATCTAAACGGTTCTCTGCTTAGAATCGTAAAAAGTAATTTATTTGGAGCACGTGAAAGAATATAAACCATTTATTTGCAGTACTACGTAGTTGCAACATTCTGAATAGTTTTAATAAAATTGTGATATTTAAGGGACAAAATATTTCTGTAAAAATAAGCAGAGAATCCTCTCTTTATTATTCGGGATAAATTTAAGACTTATTGCTAAAAAGTTTCCGTGTTTACATAAGGATATAGGTAATAGGGATTTGTATTACACTAATGATTAATTCAAAGTCATTGGACACTTCATTGGACCAATTGTTGGGTAGCCAACTAAATGACGCGGATGATGACAATGCGGCTACCATCTAAACTGCAGCGTTGACATCTGTCGGTGGCGAGAGTATACTATTGCCTACTTCATTCAGAAACTTCCTGGTACATATCAACCAACACTCCATAGATTCATCGTGACCAAAATTTCCACTTACGCCAGAGATTCAACGGGAGATGATGGAATGAAATATCGCGTACGCCCACCTTCCTCCCCGCGTATTACGAAACTAATATACAACCTCTAGTGCTCCAGTGGATAGTACAATTAAACATGGCGTGACAGTGCTGTGAGGTACTATAAAGACAATACTATTGCCAATAATTAATAATAGGAAAGGCCAAAAATTACCCTACTTCATTTAAAGTCATAGGATACGCAGCATAAGATAAAATTTACAGATTTAAATTTTACATGAAGAGTAATTATTACCGAATTATTCTAAATTGATTTACAGCTCAGGTTAGGCACATTCATTTTTTAGCCGGAATCTATAATATGAATTAGCAATGACATTGCAAAGTAACCTTATTCATTATTATATTCTATGAGTTTAGACCGGCATATGTAATTCTCAATTATTACCTAAATCAATGTATCGGTACATCTACATCTACATAATACCCCGCAAGCCGCTTCAAGGGCATGTGGCGGGGGGTGTTAGGTCACCACCCATGAAAGGGAACAAAACCACATTCAAAATCAACACAGCCATGCAAAACTATACCCTCGGTGGCGTATACATCCATGCAAAAATCCTTTCACTCTACACGCATGCATATACATATACTATCATCTAACAAATAATTGCACCTTAGGATGCAGTAAGAAATGTTTCCAATAACGTGCAAGCTAGAATATGAAAAGTAAGAAGGCGAAATTCCACTACCACACGAACGTGCAATATAAAACACTCTCCTCTCCAAGGACAAAGTTAGGGAATGTGACTCTACGCTGTAGGTAGCGAGAGGGTCCCACCAAAGACAGTGACGAAGGATGGAAGGGGAAACCCAAAAACAGATACTGCAACCAATACTGTTAAGAGCACTACATTATTTAATGGCAGTCCTTATGCGGTCATGCGGGAAGGGTTATGATAACAAAACACACGAGGTTAGTGAAAGTGCATGCGATTGAGTAGAACTAATTATTCCCTAGACGGGTGATAAGTGGAATTTTTGCTATCTATAACCCTGCAGTTGCTATCCCGTATTGACCGTGGGAAGAAGGAGTCCTTGAGTCGGCTAGTTCTGGCCTCTATTTCCTGAATTTTATATGCATGATCCAAGCGACCAATGTATGTAGGAGTACGAATAAGTTACGAGACCTCGGTGCTGAAACATACGGATCTGAATTTATTTAATAATTTCAATCTTGCATTGAATCATCTGTCTTCCAATGATTCCCACCCCAACATTAGAAGAATTGGAGTGACGCTTTTCATTTTGTCTAAAGAGTTTTTAACGATATTAATAAAAGTGTGAATTGTAATGATGTAAAAGCGTTCAGTGTATCGTCTACAAGTAGATAATGTTCTACCTGTGACAATATATACAAACTTGTATATTTATTGACAGGTAATGTTTGCATAAAGTTGAGATCTAAAGGATATTGATTTTGGATTTAAAATTTACGCTAAACTTGTCTCCTCCAGACAAGACCCTTGGATTAGGAGTACCAGGACATTTACATTATACTTTTTTACACTCTGTATGATTTTACACTATATTTTCAACTCACCACGTGATATTGCGTTTGAAATTCGAAAGGAATCACTGGTTTTTAATGAAATATTGCAAATTCATTGTTATCAATGAAGGATATATATTTTGGTAGAAACATACCGGACGTCGTTCAGGGAAGAACATCCCTTCGTCTGGCCTTCAGACCCCAGGGTATTTGCTGTTGTGCGTGCTAGCATGAGTGGGCTTAAACACACGCACGCCTACCGTTTTGTTTGTCAAGTGATTAATTCGGCGAGACACGAGGGTGAGGGGTGGGGCGGGGGTGGGGGATGGGACGGGCAAAATGGTGAGCTGATGGCTTCAGCTCGCAACTCCTGTGCTTGCTTATGCCTTCGAAAGGAAGGTCTGCTTCCAACTAGCTCGCTGCTCAGAGCAAACAATTACGTATTTCTCACTCGCCTCCGGGCGTCTTAGGTCGGCCGTTTCTTCGCAACCCAAGCAAGAAGTTCCCGTCTCACCCTCCCAAACCACTGTGCTTGCATCTTGGTCGCTCGCGGGAATCCAAACAGCAGAAACATAACACTGTCGGAGGGATTAACACCTTCTCGAAAACGGATCGCGGAGAAGGGTGACCACTTAACCCCCCCCCCCTTTCCCTCTATGCCCTACCACCACAACTCATTACCATTCTTATGAAGAGTCCGACGGGCCTAGAAATAGAGGCCCCTTCCAACTGAAGTGAATGAAATGCGGCTTTAGCGTCTTGGCAGGGCGAGAAATCACGTAGGTAGTTCGCCGACGGCTCTTTGACAGCGAGGAAAGGAAAATGATACCATAGTCAATGTCAGAAGTCACCAATGAGATGCCTTAATAAGCTGGTGAAATGACATTTCCCCATGACGTTATATTATATAATGGCATTCTATATACGAGTATATTATTATTTATTATTAGGTAATCTACCGGTTAAGGTAGGTTTTTGGATGGACACAGGTAATAAATAAATATTTTGTGATTCCTAACAAATTACAAAATCCAGTATCCTACTCTGCATCAGACCCCTCTTCATCTCTGAGTACTTCTTCCTCCCTTCATCCCGTCCAACATCCCTATCCTGTTCCTTCCCTTTCCTCGCTTGCCCAACATTCTCCCCTCTATTACAGTCTTCAACATCCCAATGCCGGTCAACACCCCCTTCATCCTCTTTTCCTTCCTCCATAGGATTTCTCCCAACAAACCCCTCTGTTCGCCCACCATACCGAGTACTTCCTCGTTTGCTTTCTTCTCTGTCCATTTCACCTTCTCCATTCTTCTCCAAACCCACATTTCAAAAGCCTCCAGTCTACGTCCATCCTCCTGCTTCAATGACCACGTTTCCGCGCAGTACATAGCTACGCTCCATATCAAAGTTTTTACGAGTCTTTTCTTAATATCCTTACTCAACGTCCCTCTCATCAACTCCTCCTCCTTGTGAAAGCCTCTTTGCCTAGCGTAATTTTTCTCCTTACGTTCCTAATACTTTGACCGTGTTGGTCCAAAACACTACCGAGATAAGTAAACTGTTCTACCTGCTCTAGTTTTTGCCCTCCTATTGTAATGTTAAGGTTAACCTTTTTCTTTCTAGAAAATCGCATAACCTTTGTTTTATTAATATTGATTTTCATCCCATACCTGTCGCACTGAATTCCAATTCACTCAGCAATGCTTGCAACCCCTTGCCTGACTGACGAAGTAAAACTTGGTCATCAGCAAACCTAACTGATTTTACGAATTCCCTACTGACTTTCATTCCTAAATCCAGTTCGCCCTATGCCACTTTATACATTTCCTCCACATATACATTGAACAGAACAGGTAATCATGGACAACCCTGGCTTACACCCCTTCCTAACACTGCCCATCCGGACTAACCGTTCCCCACTCGCACCTGAGCAGTCTGAGAAATGTATAGGTTGCAGTGTTTCCTCCTG
This sequence comes from Hetaerina americana, assembly GCF_022747635.1. Taxonomy (NCBI): domain Eukaryota; kingdom Metazoa; phylum Arthropoda; class Insecta; order Odonata; family Calopterygidae; genus Hetaerina; species Hetaerina americana. The sequence goes on along the minus strand of NW_027287439.1, from coordinate 120,146 downwards.
TCCCTCCAATCTATTCCTATTTCCTGCAATATACTCTTTCGTTTTTCCCAATTCAGACTATCAAACGTTTTTTCGTAATCTACGAAACATGCAATTACGTCCTGATTGTGTTCTATATTCCTCTCGATTAATGATCTCATTACTGCAATGGCATCACGCGTACCTCCCGAATTGATCTTACTTTTCCAAAACCTGGGCGTAACCAGAATATAATCTAGCTGATACCTTGCTGAGTCACCTGGCATTTTCCATGCATACCTGCGTCATTTGTGGTGTCTACACCAAGTGTTGGTGATGCCTAAGCCCTGTCCCTTGCAGAACTCAACTGCTTTCCCCCCGCGGTCATTACTCGTGCCTAACCCGTAGTCCCCGACCTCATCACCATCTCTACCTTCGCCTACCGTCACATTCTAATCCCCCATCACTATTAAATGTTTCCCTGCAGGAACACTCGCGATTATGTCCTCTAATTGATCGTATACAGGTATGTATATATATATATATATATATATATATAGCGTAATGTATATATGTAGCGTATATATATATATATATATATATATATATATATATATATATATATATACCTGTATGCTATCGACCTCTTCCTCCGTATGGTTGCCCGGTGGCATGCATACCTGAACAATGACCAAGTTCGTCGGTTCTGCTTTTATCTCTACTAGTAAATCTCTATCAGTTACCTGGTCTATGTTGACTACGCTTCTTCCTACCTCTTTATTTAACACTATGGCCACCCCTCGTTAGCTCTCGTCCCCACCGCTGTATATTATTCTATAATTATCACTCCAGTATTCCCCGCTATCCTTCCATCTCACCTCGCATAGACCTAAAATATTTATATTTTCCCTTTCCCTCTCTCGCTTAATATTTTCCAGTTTTCCAGTCCTCAACATTGCCCCATCATTCCAAGTTCCTATTTTAACTACTTTGGTCATCTTCTCCTGCGCCTCTACTCCCGCCAGCACAGCTCTAGGGGTCATCGGAACGAACAAGCTCTTCCACCATGTCACGGTAGTAGTCCATGGGAGGATGTATATGTAGGATATATATATATATATATATATATATATATATATATATATATATATATATCCTACATATAAATATATAAATTAAGGATACACATTCACGTACATGCATGGCAGTGAATTAATAGAACAATAAATAAGGAAAGTCTTCGCAAAGAATTAGGTTTGTGGAAATATAGTTCGGGAGAGCGTGGCATTGCTCACCTAGTAAAGACCCACGCAGGAAAAACAGCCACGAAGGGAAGGTGGGGTGAAAAACCTGCGAAAACTCTATTAATTAGAAGAAAGATACATACACAATGTAACGATCGTTTTTACATATTATACATATTATTAAGTTACTGAATTTGAAATGAAGAAATTAATTAAATTGATAACACATGATGAGTAATGAGAAACAAAGCATTAACTTAAAATAATGATGCAGAATTCTACTGCTTGCGATGAAAAAAAGGGAAAAAGTAGAAACAGTGATCTGTATAGCTGCTGAGTGTATTGAGGGTGGATATATGCACTGGTTAAGTTTTGTACCTGAAGAAAATGAACTTGCGAAGTGCTCTCTTAAATGTTGTTGTGGATGAAGAGTATTTTTATGCCATCTGGGAGAGAGTTCCACAGACGGCATGCTGTAAGGTGAAAACATTTGTCATATACGCATGGCCCAATGCTTTTGAAAGAAAATAAATGTAAATTCGACGAGTGCAATCGTTACATTAGTTACATACGTTGGGTACGTATGGGGGGACTCATTTTATTCCGGACGAAATATGTTCTGATTTTCTTCTAACACCACTCACAAATATCGCGTTGTTAATTGGCTCATGGGAGGAAGTGACCTACTGCAATTTGTTTGGCTATGAAAATCGTGGTGCCTCTTTAGGGTCTGCAGTTTCCATATCCTCCAATGGCGACAATTATCTCTATTTCACCTATTTTATAATTTTCTTGGAAAGCAAGTCGATTGCATAATTCCAGTATTTTTTCACAGGAAAAACAAAAAACGGAGAGAATTCATGCATGTTTACCAGAAACCTCGTGTCTCCAATTGACGCGCATTGGACTTAAATTCTCATAGACATACAGGGTCCGTACAATTGAGTAGCAGTTTCTCTTTAGAAGTGACGTTGAAAATAAATAATTACCCCCATCGTACTACGGCAGGAGAGATCATGTCTTATTCCATGAAACTGCAGGAGATGCCGCAACATCAACTTTTAACGCAGTCATCCGCTAATATGCATTTAAATGCTACAATTTAAGAGTATAAAAATCATTCGCCCTGACTGGGATTCGAACCCGAATCCCTCGATGTCCGGGTGAGTGTTTTAGCCAGTTAAGCTATCAAGGTTTCGATAAGCTTGCTAAGCTATTGAAATGATTTTTACACTCTGAAATGTTTGCATTGAGATCATATCAATAAAATTAGAAGGAATTGGAGTAGAACGGATAGATTTAAGATGTCGTTTTTTCCACGAACGATAGGGAATCATAATAACATTGTTCGAACGCAGTAGGGTCATGTTCGGGTAAAAATTAGTCTGGTGTGTATTCACCCCCTGCCGCACACCCTTGCGGTGGCTTGCAGGGAACATAGATCTGAAAAAACAAAAATGTTTTTTCGATGCATTTCATGTTTTTTTGTCGTGTTCGAATAATCTGCGACAAATTGGATGTCAAATCAGCCGACAGCAAAGTGTTTAATGGAGCAAGTGGATGAGCTTGTCACCGAGTTAGTCGTTGCGCGGGTCGACACCAGATTTGTTTCCCCGCGAAGACATCCGTGTTAACTCGTAGGCAAGATGGAGGAAGCGAAAAACATATTCCGAGACGTCCCACGAAAAAAGGGGAGGGAGTAAATCGACATTAATCCTTCAAAGGGGGGAGGGAAGTTTTTATTCGAGCTGCGAAACAGTGAAACGAATTACATTTCTCCCCACCTTTCTTCTTCTCCTTTCTCTTCTCTCTCTCTTTTTTTATGATGGGGGGGGGGGAGGAGGGGAATGGGCGGAGGGGTGAGTTGGTGGGAAGTTTTTCCATTAGCGCTTTCCAAAAAAAGTGTTGGATAAAAGTTCTCCCTGGCCACAAAGAAAATCGCTAATGGACTTTCTCTTTCCTCTCCAGAGAAGAATTCCCTTTTCCTTTCTCCGAGTATTCCAAACCCTCGCTCTCTCTCTCCCACACTCTCCCTCCCCCTCCCCTTCCACACTCACCACCCACTTATTCCCTTCTCCCCTTTTCACTTCGTATGTGCATTCCCGATCCGTTCATCCCTTGTTCCTCACAGCTATAACACTAGTATCCCTCAATTAAAAAAAACATCCCCGAAATTCAGCGCATCTTCGCTATTCTCGTTCGTTTTGGCCAACCACTCCAACCCATCCAGTTCAAACCCCTGTTCCCACCCGCCACCCTGTTAGCTCTGCTCTCGTGGCGACGTCAACGTAAATGTATCTGAGCATTATTGCGTCAGACCTCTGACCCGCCCACCCCCCCTGAATGGTCCGAGGGTGGCAACCCTATTGTTCAATCTCTCCGAGGAGAGGGAGGGTGAAGTCTCGGTGGAACATTGCGAAAAATATTGGTATGGATGTCACAGGACCGAATACATTCGGAGTAGTTCATCTGCGAATTGAATTATTTAAAAATTAAATACGGATTCCAACGTCACGAGGTAACGAGTGGGCACTTGTGGTTATATGTAGCTGGATACATATCGTAGGAATGAATCAAATTAGCGCATTCTTTTACTCTGGGTTTTCTCATCCCATGATAAGAGAAAAACAATCATTTTCATGAGGAGAGATTCATTACAACCCGAGCATGAAAAATAAATCATTACAATATCATGGAATGATGCTAGGGAATGATTGGTGATAGAAAAAAGTAAGGAAAATCAGTTAGGTTTGTTGATTACCATGACCTAGTCTGTCAATCAGGCAAGGGGTTGCAAGCATTTGTGAGTGAATTTGAAATTCAGTGCGATAGATATGGAATGAGAATCAAACAAGGGTTATGCGATTTTCCAGAAAGAGAAAAGCCAAGGTTAACTTTAAAGTAGGAGGGCAAAAACTAGAGCAGGTAGAACAGTTTACGTATCTCGGTAGTGTTTTGGACCAACAGGGTCAAAGTAGTAGGGACGTAAGGAGAAGAATTGCACCAAGCAAAGAGGCTTTCACAAGGAGGTGGGAGTGGATGACAGGGACGTTGAGTAAGGATGTAAGAAAAGACTCGTGAAAACTTTGATATGGAGCGTAGCTATGTGCAGTGCGGAAACGTGGTAATTGAAGCAGGAGGCTAGACGTAGATTGGGGGCTTTTGAAATGTGGGTGTGGAGAAGAATGGAGAAGGTGAAATGGACAGAGAAGAAAACAAATGAGGAAATACTTGGTATGGCGGGCCAAGAGAGGGGTTTGTTGGGAGAAATCCTTGGGAGGAAGAAAAAACTGGATGCAAAGCATATTGATCGGCAGGGGGATGTTGAAGATTTTAATATAGGGGAGAATGTCAGGCAAACGAGAAAAGGGCAAAAACAGGATAGGGATGTTGGACGGAATGAAGGAGGGGAGGAAGTGCAGGGAGATGTAGAGGGACTTGTTGTAGAGTTGGATGTTGGGTTGTGTTTTGATAGGAGAAGCAATATATTTATTTATTTGGTAGTTGTGTCCATTCAAAACCTACCTTCACCGGTAGATTACCTGATAAATAAAATATTTATTTTGCATATATATTTATATATATGTATATTGAGGCTAACTATAAAGGAAAAGTTAAAATTTGATGCTTTAAACCTAGTGTCACCCCCTGCCACACACCATAGCGGTGACTTGCAGGCTACCATGATAGGTAGATAGAGAGAATTAAAGCAAACCTTTGGAAACAAACTTCTTTGTGTGAAACAATTATTCTTCTCATGTCCCTACTACCTTTACCATCCTCGAACTGAGATCTGTTCCTTGAGACAAGGTAAGTATGCTGGAGGCATTAGAGTTGTGGGTATGGAAAAAAATTTCGGAAATAAATTAGACAAAAAGCTAAGGAAGCGGACGGCGAAGTTTTAAATAGGCTGGTTGAAGATGGGTAGTGCCCGAATGAAATATGAAGTGATTAGTTACCGGGAGATACTGCGTCACCGAAGGATATAACTATGGAAAGAGAGGTATAAGTATGCACCTACAGATTGTGTTTGACTCTCCAGCGATTTAGACCAGATATTGGAGTGAGAATCAGGAACGGTGGTTATTATTGAATATCAGAGAGTGATTAGCATGGAATTATCGGAATAAAATGGCAGGAAATCAAAAATTAAATAAAAAGATAGATGGGACTTAGTTAAGCTTGCAAAGAAAGGGTCAAATATACTGACATCAAGCGTTTCATTGGACACAAAAAAATTTGCGATACAGCCATACAGAAGCTAAGCTTCACTAGACGAGTTGTAGGAAAATGCAACGGTAAATATCGTGTGCTTGGTGTTATGTAACTACCTCCTGCCAGACACCCTAGCCTTGGCTTATGTGGTCCTTTGTAAAATTAGACGAAGAAAAATATAATTTTTTTTACATGAAGGTAGCGAGTAGTTTGTAAATTATAAAGTTCCTTTGGAAATAAGACGGTTTTTTTCCAATTTTAAAAGGAGGTCTTTGCTCTAAAGTCAAGTTACAATAAATTATCCTGCTTTGCAAATGACAGAAATGTGTTAGCTGATGGAAGAAAGGATGTAACTGTTACTAGAGTAACAGAGGAGTAAGCAACTGAAAAAAAGCATAAAGAATACTAAGTATAGGCTTGTGGGAGACAGAAGAAGACAACACTGTCAAAAAACCGAAGATCGAAAAGAAAAAAATATAAAAAGAGTTCTGTTATTTGGGCAACTGAATTAGCAACGGTGGAAGAAACTAAAAAACAAATAAATCTAGAAATTCCAGACAAAGGGGGCATTCATTCTACCATAAGAAAAGCCTATTGACTCTGAGGACCAAAGACTTGAACGTTGGGGATAAGTCCACTTAAGAAACACATATGAGAACTGCTTCTCTATGGAATTGATGAATTTTTGGAAAAAGAGCAATTCTCTCCCGAACGTGTACTCCACCAGGAACATCGAAATGACATGTGTAGACTTAATTAAATAACTAGGAGTTACCCTAAATCACGACCTCTCCGGGGTAAAACACATACTAGGAATATGTGGACAATCTAATGATTTTGATCAATTAGAAGAGTATTTGGGAGGTGTGATGACAAGTTTAAAAAGAAATGTTATCTCTCACTGGTTAGGCCTCATTTAGAATATGCTGCAAGTATATTGGATCCTCATGAAGTTGGATTAATTGTCGAATTGCATCGCGTGCAGCGTAGAGGAGATAGATATGTAAAACGCTGTTAAGATAAACTTAGTAGCGTGTCCAAAATATTAGAGCAGCTATGCTGGGAATCACTCAATGGAGGCAAGGTTAAATTATCTTCGCTCCATTGAGCTCTTGCATAAATTGGAAGGGCGTCTCTTTAGCAGTAATGTTGAAAATGTATTTATACCCTCATCGTACTACGGTAGGAGAGATCATGTCAATGAAATTAGAAAGATTAAATGTAGAACAGATAGATTCAAGATGTCATTTTTTCCACGAGCGATAGGGGATCAGAATAACATTGTCCGACCGCAGTTGGGTCATATTTGAGTAAAAATTAGTCTGGGGTGTATTCACCCCCTGCCACACACCTTAGCGGTGGCTTGGAATATACGACACGACGAATGCTAAATGGTTGTTGGCATTGAAGTGTCAACAATGGCTTCGCCCGAAATCATAATTGCGCGCGCGCATGCGCAGTAATCGAAAGTCTATGGATCGTGTAAAAGGACTCATCCGAGACTTTTCCGCCGAGAGCTCTTCGATTTCCATCTAATATTTGAACATACTGTTTGAAGTACTTACATCAGTAACTTAAGTAACTAAATAAACCTTTTAGGGTTACATGTTTTACATGTTTTTTCGAACTTTTGCGAGTGTAATGATAAAGTGTGACCCTACGTTAACGGAAATGCCATTCTTAGGGATTGAGCAAAAGTTTATAAAATTTACTCCGTTTAAATCGATTTTCGGTTATGATTATGTACGATATCGATATAATAAGGAATCCGATAAAGATTCCGATAACTCGTGACTTGGTTTTGTCCTGATTGCGGGGCTTGGAACACCAGGATGCGGAATGAAAGAAAATATCGAGTCAAATCGATATTACGAGATAATCAAAGTCGATATTTCGATATTTCAAGGTTCATGTTACAATTACGCTTCAAATCACGGAAGGCAACTTCCTATTTTCTTCGCTTCACGCCGGAGAAAAGTATGGCTGTCCAGGCACGTTAGGCGAACTGTTTGCCTCTTGAAGAAGACTGACGAAGTCCTCATTTTCTCGTAAATGGGACGCGCACTCTTGCATGTGGAAAAAAAACACGAACGCCTCGTCGTCCCACTTTACGTACGTCAGCATCCCCACCGCTTAAGCACATTAGTCGGTAATCGCTAATCCCGAGGCCCTGATTACTTCAGCTCGTGCCGCGGGGGTTGGGAGAGAGGGGTGTGTGAGGGTGGGAAGATGGAAGGGGACCTTGGATATCCACAGGATGGTGGCCAATTAGAGCGGGTGCCCTCCTGCAGGGTGGCGGTTGGGTAAATAGGTCAGGCGAAAGTGTTTTCGGGAGGGTTGTTTGATGAAGGGGAGTGGAGAGGGAGGAAAAAAATAGTTTTTTGGTGGAAGTTAGATGTTGCAGTATGGACCAAAACTTGAGCGATACACATGCGTCAAAACTTATACATGATATAAATATATATATATATATATATATAAATAATTATATATATATATATACATACATACATATATATATATATATATATATATATATATATATATATATATATATATATATATATATATAGATGTATATTCATATACATATGTGTATTCCATATATTATGTATAATAAAACATAAGGAAAATATGCGGTTAAACCTTAGATAAGTTTTTTAGACATATTATAGTAAACATAAAATGTAATGGAAGAGAGGGACTTAAAATTTGTTGCCTCCGGCGCCACATTATGGAATTTGCATTACATATTTAAATGAAATTATTTACTTTGTACTTCCACACAACTTATTTAAAAAACACGACCCAGGTTTCGACGTTGAACGTCATCACCACCTGATGATGACGTCCAACGTCGAAATCTGGGTGGTGTTTTTAAATAAAGTGTGTGGAACTACAAAGTAAATAATGTCATTTCATTTTAATATGAAAAGAGAGACATATTAGCGCATACACATCTACATATCACCCCGCACCCCAAGGGCGTGTGGCGGGGGGTGTTGGGTCACCACACGTCAAAGGGGAACAAAACCGCATGCAAAATAAACACATCCATTCAAATTTAAACACGCAGTAGCGTGTAAATTAATTTTAAATCCTTTTACCTAACACGCATGCAAATATATACACCATAATGTTGAACGTTTTAGTAAAATTTCTGAAAATGGAGGATATTGGTCATCGTTGTGTGGTACAATAATTTTATTTGAAAGGCCTCAGCCCAAACAATATAAAAGCTGAACTGGATTCTACTGTAGTTGAGTCTGCTCTTTCGTTTACAATACTAAAATATTGGGTAGCAGAGTTTAAACGAGGCCGCACTAGCTGTCAAGACGAGCATCGTATTGGTCGACCAAATGAGGTGACGACTACAGAAACAGTGAAGAAAATCCAGTAAGTGATGCTGGATGATCGTCGACTGAAAGTGCGCGAGCTAGCAAACATAGTAGGACATGGGAAAGCTGTGTGCAAGATGGGTGCAGCGTTTGGTCACAATCGCGCAAAAGCAGTGTCGTAAAAATGTTTCAATTGAGTGTTTGAAAACATTTCACAGCAACAAAGCAGAATTTTTGTGCCGTTTCATAACCATGGGCGAAGCAAGGTTAAAACAGTGGTTAATGGTAACCATGGGTGAAACAAATCACGTAACACCCGAGACAAAAGAACAATGAAAACAATGGATTTAAAAGGGAGAACCGTCTCCAAAGAAGGCGAAGACCGTTTCATCTGCAGGCTAGGTCTTGGAGTCGGCCAGTTTTTTTGGAATGCGCGGGGGATAATTTTCATTGACTATCTTGAAAGAGGTAAAACTATCGACGGCGAGTATTAAGCGTTGCAACGTTTGAGCGAAGAAATCAAGCAAAAGCGGCCGCATTTGGATAAGAAGAAAGTGTCGCTTCATCAAGACAATGCACCAGCTCACAAATCCGTTACTGCAGTGACCAAAATTCATGAATTAAAGTTTGAATTGCCATCTCATGCACCCTATTCGCCAGATTTAGCCCCCTCGGATTATTTTCTGCTCGCAAACTTGAAAAATGCCTCGGTGGTCAAAGATTTTTCAACCGTGAAGAAGTAATGTCGGCAGTTAATGGCTATTTGAGAAGCAAGACAGTTTTAATTATAAAAATGGTATCAAATTAATTGAGCATCGCTGGGAAAAATGTATAGAGGTGAAAGGAGTAGTAGTAGTATTAAGGGGAGGCGACCGACTGCTGAGGTCATTTGCGCCATAGGGGATGGACAGGAAAGGATGAAGGAGAGAAACCCGGCGTCGGCATTAGCCTACTCTTTACGAAAGGCGCCAAGGGGTCCGCAGTTTAACGTCCCATCCGACGGACGGCGTACTCACTCAAAGTGCCCTCCACAAAGCACCTCAAGTAGGGGTCGAGATACCTCTGAAAAATTTTCAACACCGCCGGGATTTGAACCCGCGCCCTCATGGTGGGAAGCCAGTACGATAGCTACCGCACCATCTCGGCTGACACTTAGGGGTCAATCAGAATTGAGCATGTGTCTCGCGTTTTGCACGTTTTCATCAAACTGTGTTGTTGATGGACATCCAGGGTATTACCCATCAGCAACCTTCTCGTCACCATCCCAGAACATTCTGCGCAATCAGAAGGCCATCACTTGGGACATTTCTCCACCTCCATTAGCACCCTTAACCATTGTCGTGGTCTCAAAACCCTATTTTCAAGCCTATTGTACACTTTTATCGCATGTCATCACACTCCATAGAAAGTGGCATCGTGAATTCGAGACGTGACCGTCAAACAGGGGTCCAGCCTCGGGCTGTAAATGCCCACAGTTAACTGACTGGGGTCGTGTTGCTTTCCCAAGATCTTCCATTACCTTTCCCACCACAAATTACCCCACTCCAACCATCTGCACTGGTGGCAAAAAATCATTATACTTATTTATGGGACAGAAACCATCGCAAACAGATTTAAGTACTTGTTATTCCCTCGATACGCAACAATAGCAAAATCGAACACATGCATCCGAATCGGTATACTCAAAGGAATTACTGGTAATGAGAAAGTGGACAGAGCAGCAAAGGTGGACTTGGGGAAGGAAGCTCGAGACCGATTCCGCGTTGGTACCCTTGGAGGACCTTGAGGCAGCCTTGCTAAACTCGGTTTAAAACCAGGAAAGGATGCTTGGCGGTCCGTCAACAATAATAAACAGAGGGCAATAAAGTCGGTAGTTTCAGCGTGACCCTCTTGCATCAGGAAAAATCGGAGGGCAGAAGTCGTCATCAGGTGCTTGAGGATAGTGCACCTTTTGGTTTCTGACAAACTCACACCTCTTCACGGAGGAAAAAGCGCAACCTCGTTGCGACGAATGTGACTCTGCCCTTAAAAGCTAACCATGTGTCAAAGTGAGTGGAACAATTACCGAAGGTCACGTGAAAGACTGAACATAAAGGATCAATCCCAGGAGATGACCACGAGATTTTAAGCCACGTTTTCATGCTTTTAATAGAAACTGACCTTTTACGTAAGAACTAAGAACATTATCTGTTTGTCCGTTTTCATTATCTATTTATAGATTACATTTTATTGACTTATTAATATAATCTTTATTTTAAAAAACTTTTAATATAAATTGCCATTAATTGTGCTCGCAAGCATTTTTTTCTTAAATGAATTGACAGTGGTGCAAAATGACCATAGCTGTCGATGAATTCTTAAAACCCTAAACTAACAATAATTCCCAGAAAAAAATTTAACGATCAACTCAATTATTGCGTAATGTTTCTAAGAATATATAGCGAGCGTGTGCAAGCTCCGACAAGAATCGCTGTTGTGCGGAGACAAAATTACATAGGGCCACGAGCAAGGCAGTCTTTTACTACTCACAACTCCTGCTAGGAGGCAACACCTCACTGATTGTGATCCGTCAAGTAGTTCGTAGAAAGACAAGTCTCATATTTTTTGTATAGATCTTAACTGCCCATCAGCGTCTTTGCATATGAACTTATGCATACATGCAAATGCCTGTATGAACTGATATTCCTTCAAGTGTATCTCGTGGCCCATACCACACACCCTGGCGATGGCTTGTGGATTATTGTGTAGATATAACAGGGCTATCAAAAAATTTCATGAGGATCATCTATACCTGCAGAATATGCTATATCTAGAAAAAAGATATGTAGCATCGATCTTCAAATCATTTCCTCACTATCTCGTTCGATATCTCGGTATTATCGATTCTGAGTAATAGAACACGAAAAGTATCGATATAAATACTCTCTGCAAGGATATGTGAATAAAAGAGGGAAACTCCCCGATCTCTTTTTACAACCTGGCACCTCAGCACTATTTCTATTCACTTCCGCGTTGACTCTTCCCTCCTCACCTGCGGACCGGAGTAGGGCGGTGTTCCCGACTCCCCGCCGCGATATCTCGGTGGTCAGAGCCGTTAAATCACGCCTCATTGATTGGCGTTGACTTTACTGCCCCACTTGACATCCACCCAAGACTTCCCATTTAAGGGATGCACAGGAAACGTTCACAGTTTCATTGGGAATCCATGGTTACTGTGATAGTAGCGGATCTGTGAAACATCCAATGCTAAGGATGGGATGGTATTTTCATGCATAAACGGTAATAATATAACTATCAATTTGCTTACAAAGGTATTCACGAAAGCATGTCGACTTGGATGCAAATCATTCTCATTCAGAGACCAAAACGTTACCACCTATAACCAGACGAAATGTATTCAAAAAGGTTCTGGCATGTACGAGTAAGTATATATATAGATGATTTCTTCGACGTGACACGGAAGTGCCGAATAATAAATTGGACAGCAACAAACAATATCGAAACACATAAAAAGACCACTCACACGTTATTTCTTGATCATTTCGACGGAATTCTGCTCCGTCTTCATCGACAGATAGAGAAGTGACTTCTCTATCTTCCGGTAAAGACGGAGCAGAATTCCGTCGAAATGATCAAGAAATAACGTGTGAGTGATATTTTTATGTGTTTCTATATTGTTTGTTGCTGTCCAATTTATATATATATATATATACATATACAACGATTGCACGGAAAAACTCACACGAGCGGCACAATAGAACACAAATAGAATAGCAACATTTAAAAGGACACTCACACGGTAAATTGTTCGAGCTTTCGGCCCTCACAGAGGCCTTCTAAATGTTGCTATTCTATTTGTGATATATTGTACCAGCCCATTATATATATATATATATATATATATATATATATATATATATATATATATATATATATATACACACACACACATACTCTGCAAGCCACCGCCAGGGTTTGTAAATAATATTTATTTTAAGATTATCGGAGTAAAAGAATATTCTCCATGAATGACCCCCAAGTTAATGACCCTCTACGAACGTGACCCAACACTTGTATCTGTTCGAATATTTTGACGCATGACAACGGAATTCTATGAAAATTGACTTATCGTATTTCCCTCGGTTTCTATGACACTCGTACATTTCAACATGTTGATGTGACTTGTGTGTCGTATAATTGATTTCTATGTAATATTTACAAAACAGATTTACCCAGTGTTGTATTCTTTTAAATTTCGAAATGTAAAATCAAATTACCTTATTTCATTCACCTCAGCTCTTATTTTTTAATATTAAGGAGAGTAAATATGTAGGTGTTTTAACTACGTACTTTCTGGTAAACTACTCACAAAGTTAAAAGCCTATGCCACAGGTAAAAATGTCCTGGGCTGGCTTAAATACTTTTTGAATGGTCGCGTACAAAGGGCAGTCTTTGATGGTGTTAGCGCTAATGAAGTTGAAGTTACTTCAGGCGTTCCACTAGGAAGTGTTATCAGACTTCTTTGATCGTATTTCTTCTTTGCGTTAACGACTTTAGCGCTGTAGTCACTAGTAAGATATGTTTATTTGTCGACGATGCAGTGGCTTACAGAGAAATCCGTAATTCTAAGGTTAAAATTTCTTTAGAAATCGCGATTCAGACATTTGACAATTGGAATTAAACTTTAAAAAAGAGCGAAGTGATGATTTTTTTGAATAAGAGCAGTTCTCTCCTCCCGAACGACTACTGCATCAGGAATACCACCGAAAAAGAAAGTATAGACTCGATTAATACTTAGGCTTTACCCTACCAAGGAACTATCCTGTTTGAAACATAAACGGGCAATACGGGAAACATATACAATAAAATTACGCGGCTAGGAATAAGATAAACTTTGTGAAATCCAAAAAAAATTATCAATACGGTAATTCAAGGTTTTATCACATAGGTGACATTTTCAGGTTAGCCATGTAATGAAACCCGTAGTATCGTATTAAAAAACTTTCTGTGAATTTAAAAAAGTTTATTTTATTCTTAAAGGTGAATGTTTATAAGCTTGAGCCCGTTATTATTGAAAAGCATTTATGTTAAAAGTTATTCATTAATATCTTGACTTCTTACGTCGGATAACAGGATACTATCAAAATAACAATAAAAGCTTAATAATAAACGTCCCAAACCCTAAATGGAGGGAGGGCCAAAAGTTAAATTGGAGATCCGGTTCAAAGTTGGCGGTATTCGGGAAATTTGAAGGCAGGGTGTAGCCGTTGAATTCGACTCATATCCATTGTCTGTGGACTTTCGCGTGAAAAAAAAAGAAAAACGAAATGCGTTTCGTGAATAAAAGCTTAATTCATACTGCCGAAATAGTGGATGGAGTGTACGTACGATCAACTTTAACGGAATAAATAAAAATTTTGATTTTCAAAAATTATTTCGCTTCCCCGCCCAGGACGAAGATATGATTCAGTTTGCAGTATTCAAAATAATGGCAGTAATTAATCAATTCTTTTATTTTTATTTTAGTGTTTTCCGCTATTTCATAAGTCACCGTTCCTCCGCCCCACCGTCTCCCCTCCACTTCCCAAATCCCTAAAATTGAAATGGTCGCGAGTCGGATGTTTGGATATTTTGTGGAATTTCGGGGAAATTAATTAGAGGATTAATTAACCGACAGGCCTCTTTGCAAAGACTCGGAGGGCGATAAAATATATTGTTCTATATATATATATATATATATATATATATATATATATATATATATATATATATGTGTGTCCGCTTTGTCCGTTCCACGAGTGTGAAATTCATGAGCCGAGCGTCGACAGAGAATGAATTATAATCGTTTGGCTCGGGGCAGGGGAGGAAGGGAGCGGGGAGGGGAGGAAGTGACGAAGAAAAGCGTTCATTCAGGAGATGAAAAAATTCGATTGAACTTCGAAATGTTTCCCCCGGCCCCTCCTGCGGCCTCCATCCACCGCCTCCACTCACGTTCCTCCTAACACGGTAGTTCTCGTAGTTAAAGCCTCCATTATTTTTCGCGGAACCTCCACCTTACCCCTCACACTATCATCCCTCCACCTTCAGCGATTGAAGATTTTATTCAAAATGACCGGCGAATAGCTTAAAAGCGTAACTAAAACCATATTGGGATATCCAAAGAAGATGTTGGTCATGTTAAAGGCAGCCTGTCACCAATAATCTTGCAACATGACAACACTCGTCCACACACCTCGCGCGCAAGTGGAGAGGCTCTGCGAAACCCGAAATTTGAACCGATTCCACACCCTCCTTATTCCCCCGATCTTGCACCTTGCGATTTCCACTTTTTCCCTCAACCCAAGAGACACCTCAAGGGTAATCATTACACCTCGGACGATGAGGTGAAGATAGAGCTGTCTAGTCCTGGATTCGAGAAAAGTCGGAAGAGTTTTTCAGTGACGGAATGAAAAAACTTGTTACACGTTGGGAGAAATATGTTAGTCTTATACGGTGACTATGTATAAAAAATAAATATATGATTTTGAAACTTAAGAATTGTTCTATAATTTACTTTTCGCCATATCTTGCAATTTGTTTTTGTTAGTGGTATACAATCATCCATTCATTAATTTTCCAACCAACCCTCGTAAATCTCAGAAACAAATTACTTGAACGTATGTAGAACGTATGAAATGATTTCAAGCCTATAAAATTCGTCGAATTGAATTGAAAGAAACCACGAATAAATAATAGGGAATTTGAATGATGTATGATAGGATGGAGACAATAACAAGGTCTCTTTCCTGAACATATCTAAAACAAGTGTTTGTTTATTTTAACTGAGCCTACAACCAAGGGAAAAGACTTGGAAAGGTGAATTTGTATTCATGTAAACTTAAACGATCTCAAAGCTCTGATACATTGCGGATGTGGATTCTCGAACGAATAAACTACGCACGCACATAATCGAATATAACGTATCCATCGGAATGATTCGATTATCGTGGCTATCGCCCGTGAAACATGTTCAAATCTTCTTGGGGCAGAGGCAACGACGTATAAACTCTCGTGCCTCGTCTTTCTTCATATCTTTCTTCAAGCATGGACGAAGGCGACAAGGAGAGGCGGAGGACGAGGGGGATGATGGGAGTCGCTTGAGGAAAGCGACGGGAGGGAGCGATTCTTCTGCGGAACGATGAAAGCGCTCATCTCAATCTCTCTCCGGCCGGAAATACTCCCTCTTGCTACCCTCCTTCATATCCCATCCCCAAATATCAACCCCCATCCCCAAACCACCCACCCCCTACCTCACAATCCATAATCCATCCACTCAGACGTGGACCAATGCGAGGGACGTTGTCAGGGTTTGAGGGAACGAAGTAAAGGGTGGGGGTGGTGGGGGTGGAGGGTGTAGTAAGGGTGGGGTGTGGGGAAAGCAGGAGATGAAGTGGTGTTGTACAGAAATGGAAAGAATATTATGAGAAATCGGCGTTGTATTAAAGTATGAATAGAGAATCCATTGCTATCTTGTGGTTGAATTTCGGATACAACAAACTTTGACAAAAAATAAAAACCGCTCCTCTTAATATCCCGCAAACATCGTGATATGCGAACTCCAATCGGAAAAAGAAGGATACATTTGAATGGTACTTTGTCCGGTGGGGAAAAAAAGCGTTGATTGGTTTTCCTTCCACATGGAATATTTCCTTCGCAGTAGTATGGCAATCGGCTGCTTAGTTTACCCCTCTCTCTCCCGTATTTGTGATTAATGATGCATAATATATGTCATGTCATCAGTATTTCAAACCTAATATTAGTTTACTACATCTACATAGTGCCCCGCAAGCCACCGGAAGGGCGTGTGGCAGGGGGTCACTACCCGTAATGAAAAATAAAATCGCATGCAAAACCCGTAAATTCATGCCAATCTACACACATAAAATCGTATATATTAATGCAAAAATCTTTACAACTCACAGCACATGCAAATACATACACTATCAAAATAACACACGCATGTGCACCTTCAAATATACCGAATACGCAACGTTTAATTTTGTCCTGAATTGTAAATTAAATATCTTTCATATTTATGTAGTAACTTCGGTTTCTTACTATTATGATTCCTGATTGTAAGAAAGAATGAGTAATTGTATCTACCTGTACTGCAATCTATCTCCCTTATTTTATCTTTGTGGTCTGATATACCTAAGTAGTGTGGGGCTACTATAGTTCCTTTAGTGTCATCGTTACACTAACCTCGAATGTTTTGTTATCGTAACCCATAGAGTCATCATTCTTTCCGAATTACCTCACTCGTGTTTTGTTCATCTGTTTTTAAGTCTCCCTTTCAATCCCTCGTCCCTCTCCGCGGGGGGAAATTCCTGCTACCTACAACGTTGGGTTGCATTCCCTGCCTTTTACAGTCTCCTCGGGAGGTAGAGCGTTTTTGTGGTGCATGTTCATGTGGTAGTGGTGTTTCGCAATCTTGCTAGTTGTGTCCTGGCTTGCGTGTTGTCGGATGGCTTTCGTGCTGCATCCTGGGGTGCAGTTGTTTGTTGATTCATGGCATATGTGTTTGCATGAGTATTGGATGAAGAAATTTTTGCATGAGTGTGTGCGCTGCTCTGGGTGTAATATTCCATGTTGTTGTTTTGCATGTGGTATAGTTCCTTTTTACGCCCCCCGCCACCCGCCCTTGCGGCGGCTTGCGGGGTATTATGTGGATGTTAAACTCGTTTGTTCTGAACCTTTCTAAAAGTCTAAGCCTCGCTTGTTGCCTCCGTATTTCAAGTGACTCCCAGCCTAAATCCACTAGGAGACCTATCACACCTGTGTTCTTGTTATAACAATTTTTAACGAATCTGCCGGATTTTCTCTGGACTTCATCTAATTCTATTTGCCAAATTTTCTCCCAAGGATCCCAAATACTTGCGGCATATTCGAAATGAGGTCTAACTAGAGCAAAATAACAACTCTCTTTAACTTTCTCATTACATTTTCCCAATACCCGTTTAATGAAGCAGAGTTTCTTTAAAGCGGATCCGCATATAACTACAATCATCCATTCTTTTATTTATCGGTGTTAATTTCCCCCTCATTTCCTGATAGCTCCTCTGTTTTACGTCCCTTCTTAATTTGCCTCATGTGACCTCATCTCTTGGTCTCCTCGCAGGTTCTTTCATTCTCTTATGTTTCTAACTAATCCATTTATAACCCGGTGTGCGTCCAGTCCATCTAGTTCTATGTTGCCTTGGGAGTACTTTCCATATGGTCCTTTCCCTCATCTGCTCCTCTGCATACTTCTTCCTTCCTCAATATTGTCTGTCGAATTATCTTCAACATTCTCCTCTTCAGCAACATGTTTCGAAGGCTTCTTTTCTTCGCTGGTCTACTATAGCATATGTTCCATGTCTCCGATCCCTAGAATGTCATGTTCAATGCGAGCGATTAGGCGAACAGCTTCCTTTTTCGAAAACTCATGTTCTTTTAGCGATGTATTCGCATCTTCATAGCCGTCTTAACGTGCTTTAGCTATTCTTCACTTCATTTATTATAGTCGATTACAACTCGATTTTGATATAACTGCGTATCGTGTGTAGGAAGAGAGCGAGCACTTGAATCTGTCTGTGAAGATAGAGTCTCTTATTTCATCTCGTGATGATGTTGTCTATCTCTCTTATTTCATCTAGGTGGACGAAATAACCACCTTCTACGTAACTACCACTCTGTACATTTCTATAAAAACTTATTTGGAGAAGCTCAGAATTGTTCGTTACGTTTTACTCACTGTTTTATGCATTTCAATGCGATAGATTTCGTCAAAAATTTGTGAAATCTCATTTTCAATGTGGGTTCACAGCTTATGCATATTCTCTGCATTTTGTGATAAAATTTGGATGAATATTTCAACGGACGTTTTCGACAAAGACTTGATGACGATGTCGACTGTTTGACGTAACTTTCGTTTTAATTAAAAATAAATAAAATCAATGAGAGAGTCGTAGTAGTCCAGTGGGTAGAGCGTTGGACTACTGACCAAGGGGCCCATGTTCGACTCCCGGGCAAGTCTTTGGGCGCCTGCAGCTCCACCCTAGTTATGTGATTTTTCTGGTACCAGAATTTCCTGGGAAACTATTATAGGCTCAGGGATAGGAACTGGCCCCCCTTATTACCCTGATGTGAGAATTTCACACGCCGGCTTAGTACTGGGTGAACTCTACCATCACCTAACAAACAGACCTTCGAGTTGATTACTGTGTTTATGGTTTTTTTAAAAATATTTATGGGATCCAATAACGTTTTACGTACATTCTTATGAGCATAGTAGGCAAGTAGGTATCAAAAAATAAAAATACTTTAACCCCCTTGTCGTGGTCGTATTATGTCATTCTGATATCTTTTTTTCTTGGGAAATATATCTCAAAATATATTTGTTCTGAACTTAATGTCTCTAATTTTATTTGAAGCGACAGATCAATTTGCCGACTGCTTGTATAATGTGTCCTCTATCGATCAAGTATACCTAAGCGCCTTTCGTAAAGAGTAGGCTAATGCCGACGCCGGGTTTCACTCCACCCTTCATCCTTTCCTGTCCATCCCCTATGGCGCAAATGACCTCAGCTGTCGGTCGCCTCCCCTAAAAACTACTACTACTACTAAGTATACCTAATTATTACTCAAATTTATTTTTCAACAATAGCAGCTGATATAAAGCATTTATTAACCTTGGGCAAGATTTCTCCTGAATTCCTCGTCCAAAGCAACGTAAGAAAACGGAATGAAATATCTTGCCTTCCAAAATCCTTACATAATTAATAGAGCTACCCGTGAGGGACATTTCAACCGTTCATTACCGGTAGGCATACCTAACGTAAATATTTTACTACGCAGATAGAGTGGTCACATTATAAGTGGTTGTGAAGGACGTTATCACTCATTAAAAGCGAAAGTCCTGCAATCAATATGGTGGGTGGCCCTCAGGACAATAAATATTTGGGATACCTAGTCTGCGGGCGGGATATGGTGCCTGTAGATACGCCCGACGTCCCGTGAAAATGTTAATTGGCTTGAGGTCGAAACGATGTAAATCTTCCTCAACGATTTCCTCGTAATTCATCCTCGTGCTTAAGGCCATTATGGATCTGTTTTGCTGAAAATGGGCGCGGAGTTGTGCTATAATGGGTTTAATCCGTTAACGTTGACGATATATGCACGCACATGCACACAATAATATATTAATGTATATATATATATATATATATATATATATATATATATATATGTATATACACACATATTCACAAACATATATACGTGTGTATATTTTTTTATAAATAGATATATAAAAATATATTTATTATATATTTATATATAATTATTTATATAATATATATAATATATACATATATAATATATTTTACATGTATATTATATGTAATATATACGAAAATCCTCGGTATATCGTATATATATATATATATAAATAATTATATACGAGTGTGTGTGTATATATATATATATATATATATATATATATATATATATATATATATATATATATATATATATATATATATGCTTTCGTAGACGTAACACGGAAGTGCCGAATAGTACATTACAGAGCAGAGTAACAAACAATACAGAAACACAAAAAAGGATCACTCACACATTATTTCTTGATAATTTCGACGGAATTCTACTCCGTCTTCATCGGAAGATAGAGAAGTAATGCCTGGAGAGTCATTACTTCTTCATCTTCCGATGAAGACGGAGTAGAATTCCGTCGAAATTATCAAGAAATAACGTGTGAGTGATCCTTTTTTTGTGTTTCTATATTGTTTGTTACTGTGTAATGTACTATATATATATATATATATATATATATATATATATATATATATATATATATATATATATATATATATACATACATGTATGAGACATACCGAGAATTTTCGTATCGGCGAGACTATACCTGTATAGCGAAACGTATAGGACGATTTATGAGAATATTGTAATGACGGCATGTATTCGAGGTCATTTTCGATGTGAGAAACACTAAATCTGGTAGAAAGCGAGAAATCAAACACTTAAGACTCGCTGAAATGTCAACACGAGAGGTCTTGAATACCTGTTGAAAAGAATCTTCTTCCACCCGCTCCGCGGAAATATAAAAACAAAGATGTACTTGTATTCTTGTCTTTGTTTTAGCACGGTATGACACA
This sequence comes from Hetaerina americana, assembly GCF_022747635.1. Taxonomy (NCBI): domain Eukaryota; kingdom Metazoa; phylum Arthropoda; class Insecta; order Odonata; family Calopterygidae; genus Hetaerina; species Hetaerina americana. The sequence goes on along the minus strand of NW_027287439.1, from coordinate 99,182 downwards.
TATTTGAGAATCCTTGCTCTGTGGGTCATCAAATTCGCTGTCAAACACCGAACTGCATCGGGAACACTGAAATTGATTGCGTAGACTCGATTAAATACTTAGGCGTTACCTTCACTCGGGATTTCTCCTTGGTGAAACACATGCGAGGAATAAGTGGGCAAGCTAACAAAAAATTAAGGTTTAATTACCAGAGTACGTAGTACGAGTGTAATGAAAAGGTGAAAGAGAAAGGTTATCTGTTGTTGCTGAGGCCTCATTCAGAATATGCTGCAAGTATGTAAGACCCTCGCGAAGTTGGATTTTTGCCGAATTTTGGCGAATTGGATCGCGTTCAGCGTAGAGGAGCTAGATTTGTAAAACGTTGTTATGATAAACTGAGTAGTGTATTCAAAATATTAGAGCAGCTATGTTGGGAATTACTCACGGAGCGAAGGTTAAGTTAGAGATTGAAGCTCTTGCATAAATTGGAAGGGAGTCTCTTTAGCAGTGATGTTGAAAATGTATTATTACCCCCATCGTACTACATGAGATATTTTATTGACATTAGAGATCATGTCAAGAAAATTAGAGACATTACAGAATCCGATCTGGCGAGGTGAAAAGCGTATTTTCATGTTTATCCGAAAGATCCCTTCCTATTTCCCTCGTGTAGGTCTTGTAGGGTGATTTGCGGTTGTAGGCATTCTTTCTCACACTTAATTTCCTGCCTACTTTCATTCGATGCCCACCAGTACGGATCCCTGCCCCATTTCGTCCTCCTCCCCAGGCTTCATTGTCAGTGCGTGGGCAACCTGCCGGAAGATCTACATCTACATATTACCGCGCACACCGTCGCAAGTGCGTGTGGCGGGGGGTGTTAGGCCACCACCCGTAAAAAGGAACAAAACCACATGCAATATCAACGCATCCATGCAAACCTATACCCACAGTGGCATGTAAATTCACGCAAAAATCCTTTTCAACTTACCCGCCTGCAAGTATATATATATAATCAACTAACAAGAAATTGCACCTTAGGATGCAGTAAGAAATTAATCCAATGACAATCCAATGAGCGTTGGATCTGTGTGATGCTGCCCCAAGGATACCCGAGTACGTTTGCTCGAGATGTAAGTTATTTTTTGGAGGTTCCAGATTTATCTCAAAGGGAAAGGGAGGGAGGAATCCTGGTCTCTAAAGATAAAAGGACCGGCCAACCTAAACCAGAATCCGTGATTTCACACGCCAAAGGATTCGGGATGAGCTCACGATCGCCTCCGTGCACGCCATCACCAGTCATGCCGTAGATTTCGTAGTGTTGAATGAACCATTTACGGATATGGAGATTAGATATTTTGGTATTTTAGTTACTTGCAGATCTGCATTAGTGTATGTGGCAGGGGATGAATACCCACCAGAATAATTTTACCCGAACATGTCCCTACCACGGTCGAACAATATTATTACGACCCATAATCCTTCGTGGGAAAAATGACATCTTAAATCTTATCTGTTCTACACTTAATCTCTCAAGATATATATGTAATCATTATAGGGCACTATTTAAATGACAAATATGAAATACCTAATTCACATAAAAAGGAATTACCACTAAGGGACAATATTTATGATATAACCAAAAAATATCATACAAATCAATGTAGAAGAAAATTGGAATTAACCGTACCTCTGGTTTTTAATGAAATGCCTAAGCATTTAAGAATATTACAGCCATTAAATGCTGTGAAATGTAAAATAAAAGACTGTCTATTGAATAGAAGGGATTAGGGCTTGGAACACAACTTGACACAGAATATAAGTAATTGGAACAGTTTATAGTTATCTTTTATTTCCTTATGTCTCACCTGCTGTCCAACCAGAACTGACTGATTTAGCTGGACCAGATTGATTATTCAATCAAAACTATTGTTGTATCGTATATGAAGAAGATTTTCTGTGAATTTCTATTCCATATGATGGATACAGAATAAGATAATGAAAAATAAAAGAACGCCTGGCACATTTTTGCTTAACTCTATAGCTTTAAATGTATTATTACCCCCATTCTGCTACGGTAGGAGAGATCATGTCAGTCAAATTTGAGAGATTTAGTGTAGAACAGATAAGATGTAAGATGTCATTTTTTCCACGAATGATAAGGGATCAGAATAACATTGTCCGACCGCGGTAGAGTCATATTCTGGTCAAAATTAGCCTGGTGTGTATTCACCTCCTGCCACACATCCTAGAGGTGGCTGGCAGGGTACTAAAATATCTAAAAATTCTTACATGAGGTTTTCCCTAGGCTAATATATCCATCCAATGATACCTAACAACAAACTACCAAACTACCTATTTATCTATGAATTGGAGTACCGTCTCTCAAATTTTATGCACTGATTTCTGTTTGCCCTCAGTATTGAATAATATGTGGTTTGATTGACGAAGGGAAATCCAACTCACCTCGTATCGACAATTAGGTGTTGGGAAGTTTACACGTGTTGTGACTGTCACACCATATGAAATAAATACAGGGGAGGTGGTTCCTTTCCCTGTGCCACCTTTGGTATCCCACGATGCTCTGTTGTCTAATGAAACCACGTAGTTTGGTTGAAGCATTTATGTACATGGAAAATTAATGGCCCAATTACGTTAGTCTGAGAGAAACCAGATTTTTAACTGCCTCTCAATTAGGGAAATGGAATATTAATGCATTTTGTTTGGGGTGAGATTATAGAGTCGTAAATTGGGTTTATTACCTTCATATCTATTCCACACCTCGGCAGTTAATGCGTAAAAATTGACACGTGGGAATTTATCGCAAGAGACATTACGTATTATTCCCAAACAAAATCACATACATTTGATTTTCTTTTTCGTCTCCTTCAGATTTTAGGATAGCGTTTTAAAATAGGTATGACGAACCTATTATAGAGAATAGATCACATTATGAGACATCGATGTCTCACCCAGTGTTTTGGTATACATAAAGCAACGAGAACGTGCCCAGAAGGTAACTTGGGATTTTAAATAAAGTATCAACCCAGGGACAAAACGAAGTTCTATTATATGCATAAGAAAAGGCACATTCTTAAACTATTTTTCTTAATAGTGGCCATTCAAACTAAGGCATTTATCGTCACCAAAAGCTTTTCAAACCCGTCTCTGAAGAAACCCACCGCCTTACACTCGTTTTACGCACTTGCCCACACGGACATGCAATTCTGCGTCACTCTCAAAGGGCTGTGTTGTATGCCACGTAAAGCGAGAGATCTTTAATCATATGTTGGCGATTTTTACGAATTTTTTCGTTGATTTTTCGCCGTCAGTTCATCTGTCACAAGGTTAGGCCGACCACTTCTGTGTCCTCGTCGTGAACATTGGTGCTGTGGCCATTTTTAAACTGAAGGCACCACTGCCTCACTCCGTCTTCACTCATTATTTCGTCTCCGTATGCTTCACAAAGTTGCCTATGAAATTCAGTTGGCTTGTGCTCGTTTTTTGCCAGTGAAAACATTAAATCAGAGATCGCACTTCACAACTCGCCGGATTATCTATTACAGCGCACATTTTAACAGTTTGCAGTGAACAAAGTAGAAGAACCACAATCTTCACACTACAACAGCAGGGTGCGTACGAAGTGTAGTTTCGTTTAGACACCAAGATGATGGCTATAACCCTACCCACAGCGAGGCTAGGCCGAAACGTAAGTTACTCTTTGGGACATCCCTCAAAATTCTATCTCTACTCTCCATCTCTCATATTCCCAATAGCAGGCTTACGCCAGATTTAAAGTTCATTTATAAAGCTATGGACTCAATCAATGGCAGCCCTAAACTGCATTCCTTTATCTATGTAGATAGATAGACAAACGTCTTTTTTTATGCAAAAATGACACCATAATGTTCCATAAAGTTACTCTCTTGACTTTCTTTCCTTGTATATTGTTTGTGACTACATAATCTTTAGCACTTGATACAGATCTAGACAGAAAGTTTTGCAGTACGTTGCTGTGCGTCGGATGGCATTGGCAAAAATCAATAATCTCTAATAATTGTAACGGTTTCGAATCCAGAAGCGATTGAACTTTTGAAGGCAAAAAAAATGAGAATTACCAAACATTTTTCGCTCAATAAAAAATGAAATAACTGTCCTATTGACATGAAAATTTAACTAAAACTTGAATGAAAATTACATTGTGTCTTTCTGATTATCGCTTAGCATATATTGGTCTCAAATTCATTGAAATGCAATTTAAACGCCAAATTTTGTTCATTTTTATCGAACATTTCTGTTTGGTATCCTATGGTTACGAAAATGTTACCGACGACTTATTCCCACGCAATTTAATGAAAAAAAAGAACTAAATGATGGTTTCAAATTAATATTATTTTTCAATGAATAGCATACATGGTATACCACTTACATCCCTTGATGTGACTTTTATAGTTTTCGAAAAATTATATCATAAAATCGGTCCACAGTTTACGTTTATTTCTTTATTGTTAGGATTGTCATCAACTATACCTTAGTCATTAAAATTTGGTATTACTAGGCTCTGTTTCAGCCATGGGTGTCATGGCACTTAGATATTAAATAGATATTTTAGTACCATGCAAGCCACCACCGCTAAGATGCTTGTTTACAGGTAGGTTTTAAAAATAACAGACTGAATTTGTTTAACACAGTGTAACTTATAGACTAAATCTTATTAATTTTTGAGAATGATTCTGGATAAGGTCCATGAAATAAATGTGAGATCATGAATTTTTCTAATTTCTTCATCTGAATATTCCTATAGTAATAATCTCTTGCTCAAAAACAAATATCTTAAATTTCCACAATTCACTAAATTTTCGATTGAACTTTTGAATCCAGGATTATATATATATAGATTTATTTTTCCACCTATTAGTCACATTTCCTAAGTGGTACGCATGATTATTTAAAAAGATTTTGTCTGTTTACAACTCCCCCTTTCTCCATTTACGATGTAATTGAAGTCGGGAGATACTTTGTCTAAAATATGAACTGTTAAACAGGTAGGTACAGCAGCAAAAACTCACCAATGGCAACTTGTAAGGTTATTTTCCAAATTATTCTTAGGAGAAGCTCTATGGATGCATATGAAGATGGATTACACGGAGGAATGGACCATTTGCTCCACAATGTCGCCCAAATAAAGACCTCTATCTATCTATGGAGCAATGGATGAGGTTCGATGATCATCAAAGGATAATAAATAGACAATGATACAAGGTGTCCAGTTTAACTGCAGAAGGAAGGGAATTCAGATGTCTTAAAAACTACGCTACTATTCAAAAACGCCCACATAAATGAAATATATCCTCCATCGGTCCCCCCTTTGAGTTACGCTGTAGCATGAAAATGCTGGATTTATAATAAATTATTCTTCCCTGCAATGCTGGGATTCAATTTTTTTCCCTTCAAAACAACATGAGTTCGCCAAGTATTGGGCTGAATAATTCCTGAAATCCACCGCGCCTCAAAGCTACGATCGCACCAATGGGCTTCATTGTCGTTCTACGCGCAAAGCCAACCAATGCGGAAGCGGTTCAGATTAATCTATTGTTTACTTCTATTCATGCAGAAAACCTGACAATTGCATGAAATGTGTGTTATGAACGCTTCTTCGATTTCTTCCATATTTTCCTCTACATGACTTAATATAAACACGTATATAATTATATGTGTTCTTAATATTCTTTCTTTGGGAGAGAGAAATGTTCCAGTGGACGCAAGTTTACTAGATTTTAAGAAAGCCCTCGACAAAGTACCCCATAGTAAACTACTAGCAAACCTAAAAGCATATGGCATAGGAAAACATATACGGGGTTGGATTAAAGACTTTTTAAATGGTCGGGTACAGACAGTAGTGATAGATGGAGTTAGCTCAATTTCAGTAAAAGTTACAGTTCAGGGTAGTGTTACCGGACCTCTTTCTCTCCTATTTTACGGTAATGACATTGGCTCCGTAGACACCAGTAAGATATGTTCATTTGCAGTGATGCAGTCAGTGGTTAACCGTGACATTCGTGATCCAGAGGACACAGTAGCTTTTTCAGATGACCTTTTAGTGCTATACAAGGCAATGGTGCGTAACTTGGCAATTGGAATTAAACTTAAAAAAATGCTCTGCGGTCATTTTATGGAAAAAGAGCAATTCCCTCCCGAACGCACACTGCATTGGGAACACCGATATGCCTTGTGTAGACTCGATTAAATACTTAGGCGATACCTTCACTCGGGATTTCTCCTTGGTGGAACACGTGCGAGGAATAAGTGGACAAGCTAACGCAAAACTAGGACTTATTGCCAGAGTACTTAGTAAATGTAATGGGAAGGAGAAAGAGAAATGTTATCCGTAGTTGGTTAGGCCTCATTTAGAATATGCTGCAAGTATATGGGATCCTCACGAAGTTGGATTGATTGCCGAATTGGATCGCGTGCAGCGTAGAGGAGCTAGATTTGTAAAACGCTGTTATGATAAACTTAGTAGCGTATCCAAAACACTAGAGCAGCTAGGCTGGGAATCACTAAGTGGAGCGAAGGTTAAATTACAGATTGAATTTTTGCATAAATTGGAAGGACGTCCTTCCAGCAGTATTGTTGAAAATGTATTATTACTCCCATCGCACTACGGTAGGAGAGATTATGTCAATAAAATTAGAGAGATTAAGGGTAGAACGGTTAGATTTAAGATGTAAATTTTTTCATGAACGATAGGGGATCATAATAACATAGTCCGACCGTGGTAGGGTCATATTCAGGTCAAAATTAGTCTGGTTTTTATTCACCCTCTGCCACACACCCAAGCGGAGGTTTGTAGGAAACATAAATAAATAAATATATTTTTTTCTCCGTTCCAAAATTTTATCCACCATGATTAATTGACTAATCTGCAGGAGTTTATCGTGTTCACAGAAACACTTCTGGCTTCTCCGTTTTTGGCTCAGCAAGAGCTATATCCCGCGCAAGTGCATGAATCATTTGTTTTGGACCGAGAGGATGACTTGAAAGCGCAGGCCTTGTGCATTGAAGACAACCGCATTGTGTCTCACATTTGCGTAGCTTATGCTTTCATATTTTCCTTTTTATTCAAGATTATTCATTGGCTTGACTTGTACTTCCAATGTTGAGAGTTCTTCTTCAAGGTTCCAGAGCACCTTTATTCAATATCCTTACACATCAAACTTTGCATTATTTTGACCAATATAAAAAAACCCATGATGTACGAACTGCTGTTCCTCAGGCAAGTATTGAAATATTGGATCAGGTTTTATATTTCCACGAAACGCTATTAAAAAAAGTCATTTTTCGCAATTTTAGGACGCGGATTGGGATTTAATCAATGTCATCAGAGAGTTAGGAATTCGGCAATATTTGTGGTACAGGGTTAGAGGTGCGTTTTATGGTACTAATCCCACTGACCCTAATGCAAGACTGGTGCAATCTGGCCGCAATGACGCGGACTGTAGCCCCGCCCACTAGTGGCACTTGTTGCCTGAGACCCAATGTCTGTGCTTGGCGGGTCGTCTAGCTGTGCGTAAGGTGCCAGCTATGTTAGTTTCTGTTTCCCTTGTTTTTACCGCTTGTCGAAAATGGAAATTGATGAAATCATAGAGCAACGAATCAACATCAAGTTTCGGGTGAAGTAAGGTAAGAGTCATCAAGAAATTACTGAAATGTTGACAGTGATAATGCTATGAAGAAAACATCCATTTTCAAGTGGATTAAACGTTTTGAAGATGGCCGATGGATGATGCAAGGCCGGGACGACCTTCAACCACCTGTGTTGACGACAACATTGATCGTGTACTGTCCCATGATGGATGGATCCCTCACCATGACAATACACCTGCACATTCAGCATTGATTGTTCGCCAGTTACTGGTAAAAAATTCAATCACCACCCTTGATCATCCTCCTTATGTGTCAGATCTCGTCCCCTGCGCCTTTTCCCTATTCCCAATATGAAAAAAATGTGATGAGGGGACATCACTGGGAAGATGTGGACACAATAAAGCAAGAAACGATGAGAGAACTAAAAAGCCTAACTGCTGAGGGCTTCCAAGGGTGCTTTTAACAGTGGAATAGAGAAGGTGGAATAAGTGCATAGCAACGAATGGAGAGTACTTTGAAGGGGACAAAGTCGATGTAGACTAAATTTTACAAAATAAAGTGTTTATGGCCTCAGTTTGCATATTTATCGGACAGACCTCGCGTGTGATAACTCCGTAATGCCTCGAGTTAAACATTTAATTCTGATCTTTTTGATTGATGGTGGAAGGAATAAATGAAGATCGGAGAGCGCATTTAAATGCGATTTAGTACAGTAGTCCATCCTTTATACAATTCGCCACGAAATGGACTCTTCGCTTGAGACGGACGTCCTTCACTTCCATGCCCTTTGGGGAGACATTACACTCCCGTTTCCAGCGCATTCTCTCATGTAGCAAAACAAGAGCAGACTTTGCTATTTCCCCACCCACAGAAAAATAGGACACGCGGCAATGCAACAGCCATGTAATATAGCATACAACCAGTGTGGCTCTCCAGTTGCCCATTGTTTTCCATATCCTCACGTCGAATCGAATACAAACGCCCAGGGAAAATGCCTTCTTTCGCGTCGGAGGGCATGACCCTTCCCCACCCTCCGCCTTCCCTACCGCCGTGCATGGAGAAAAAAAAGGAGGAGGCGGGAGAAAAACGGTCTTCAGCGATGCTCTTTGGGGTGTAATTGAAGAAACCCGAAGCGAAAAGAGAATGCAACGTTCCAGTCCCAAGAGGACTTACCTTAACTTCGGGGTGATGCGCAGCGGAATATTGAGAAAAGGAAGCGAACTCTGTCCTAGATAAAGAGCATATGAGGATTATAAAAGCATACGCCTTACTCTTGGGAATACCATAGAAATGTTCAGGAAAAGCCCACTCGACATTTCAAACCAAAAAGATATACATAGGTACACGAATTCAAAGATGAATACTCGACAAATGGCGGAAACATTAATAAGAAATAAGATACAAGGGGATGAGATTTACAAATGAAGATGTCTTCATTTATGCACATGAATAAAAAAATCTTTTCCTCTTATGTCATTATTAGTAAATAGGTGCGTTTTTACATGTGCGTGCATGTATGTATGTGTGTGTGTGTCTATATATATATATATATATATATATATATATATATATATATATATATATATATATATATATATATATATATATATATATATATATATATATATATATATATATATATATATATACAAGCAGAGCATCGACCCGGAAAGTCGAAAGATCCGGTGTTCAAATCCCGGTAAAGGAAATATTTTTACGCTTGCAATCTGCTCAATTCCGCCTTTCCCACGTCTCCTATATTCGTCCTTTATATGTGTTCCTATGCCTTTTCCTTATATCTAATTCCAAGTGAATATATATATATATTTATATTTTTTTAAGGTAATCTACCGGTTAAGGTAGGTTTTTTGATGGACACAACTACCAAACAAATATTTTGTGACTACTAACAAAACACAACCCTAAATTCTACTCTACACCAGGTCCCTCTTCATCTCTGAGTACTTTCTTCCTCCCTTCATCCCGTCAGCAAACCTAACTGATTTTACGAATCCCCCGCCCACTTTCATTCCTACCTCGAGTTCTTCCCATGCCTCTTTGATCATTTCCTCTGCATACAGGTTGAACAGCAACGGTGATAATGGGCAACCCTGCCTTACACCCCTTCCTAACACTGCCCATCCTGACTCCCCGTTTCCCACCCGCACCTGAGCAGTCTGAGACATGTACAGGTTGCGGATTAGCCTCCTTTCCCTCCAATCTATTCCTATTTTCTGCAATATACTCATTAGTTTTTCCCAATTCACTCTATCAAACGCTTTTTCGAAATCTACGAAACAGGCAAATACCTCCTGGTTGTGTTCTATATTCCTCTCGATTAATAATCTCATTATTGCAATGGCATCACGCGTACCTCTCTCCTTCCTAAACCCAAACTGATCATCCCCTAAGTAATCATTTGCCCTACTCTCTATCCGTTTGTTTATGATCCTGAGAACAACTTTAGCTGCGTGGGATATCAAACTAATTGTCCTATAGTCCTCACATGACGTGGCCTTTACCTTTTTCGGAATCGGAACTAAAACTGCTCTCACAAAGTCTTCCGGCCAGATTCCCTCCTCATAAATGCTACGGATCAGCCCATATAGTCTCTTCCTCCCACATTTTCCTAAGCATTTTAAAAGTTCCACGGGAATGTTATCTACCCCCACGGCCTTATTTAGTTTCATCTCCCTTAATGCCCTTTCTATCTCATTGTCTAGTATGCCTGGACCTAAGCTGTCTTCCTCTACGTCATTTTCTTTTTCAATGTCTAACTGTGTTGGTCTATCCTATCGACCTCTTCTTCCTTATGGTTGCTCGGTGGCATGTATACCTGAATAATAACTAAGTTCGTCGGTTCTGCTTTTATCTCCACTAGTAGTATTCTATCCGTTACCTGCTCTATGTTGACTACGCTTCTTCCTACCTCTTCATTTAATACTATGGCAACCCCTCGTTGGCTCTCGTCCCCACCGCTGTATATTATTCTATACTTATCACTCCAGTAATCCCCGCTATCTTTCCATCTCACCTCGCATAGACCTAAAATATCTATATTTCCCCTTTCCATCTCTTGCTTAACATTCTCCAATTTCCCTGTCCTCATCATTGTCCTAACATTCCACGTTCCTATTCTAACTAATTTGGTCTTCTTCTCCTGCGTCTTCTGTCCTGCTGCTGCTGGTTTTCCCTTGCAAGGGTTTCGTGGGATGACGACCGCGGAAGCCTTGCCTCCCCCGCTGCCGGGCACGACACACGGCCGATTGGGCCGAGCCCCGTGGTTGCCAGGACTCAAAATATCTCTATTGTCCATCATATTTTTCTAGGGAATGATAATTGAGGTGGTTTCCCGTTGCCTTCCTCAATAGTGTTTTTAACGTGACACCATCACTTACTGGCCGCCCCACTGGGGTCAGACGCCATTGCAGCCGCCTCACTGAGGAACAGACGCTGCGTGGACTACCTTTCGTCTGGCTCCTAACCTAGTAACTGTGGATACATAAGTATTTGTATTTGTATGTGGTTGGTTGCTTTTAAGGGAGGCGACGGTCAGCTGAGGTCATTTGCGCCATTTGGGATGGACAGGAAAGGATCAAGGGTGGAGAGAAACCCGGCGTCGACATTAGTCTACTCTTAACGACAGGAGCCAAGGTATCCGCAGATTAATGCCCCATCCGACGGATGGTGTACTCACTCTAGTGCTCTACACAAAGCAACTCATCGGGATACCACTGAAGAGTATCTGCAGCCTCCAGGAGTTGAACCTAGCCCTCTGGTTGGGAAGGTAGTACGTTAGCCACTGCACTATCCGATCCCCATAGAGGTATGTATCCATATATTTTTATATACATATATGCATACTCATTGTGTGAGTATTTTTATATATTTATGTACATATGGCGTTTGTATGGATATTTTTTTGTATGCATGTATTGTATATATATATATATATATATATATATATATATATATATATATATATATATATATATATATATATATAATACATATATATATAATATATATGTATTGTATATATATATATATATTTTTTTTTTTTTTAAAGCTCTCTCTTTCCATTGATTTACAGGGAAACAGGCCGCTGGAAACAATTTCTTCGCCATGGCTATCGAGCAGAAATAGCTGATAAAATCATCGAAATTTCACGTTGTAATTGCATTGCGCTTGAATTTTTTATTTTTACACGCTAATAGAAAATTATATTTTATTAATTATAGCTAATGCATGGAACAAGAAATTTTAAAAGTTTTCCTGCATTTTAATTTCAGTTTAATAACCTTAGGACATTTTTTAAATATTTTAAGGTTGAAAGAAAACAATCTGCCCGGATTTTGTGTGTGACACTAGTTAACATTAAAAAGTACAACCGCTTCTGTGTTTGGATACGGATCCCTTCCTTGAGATATTTTTCTTCGGAATTTTTCCAATTAGTCTGTCAGTTTTTTGGGTTTGTGCATAGAAGGCCAATGGATGCCACCTAGTACGTTATGATGCGCAAAGTTATCGGCATTCAACTTCGAAGGGGATGAGCATTAAGGTTTGATTCGTGCGTTTATGAAAGACAAGACAATATTTCAATAATATTATCTATGAGTAAAAGAAATATGATTTATGGAACGTGGAAAATTGAATTTTCCATAGAAACACAATGTTTTCATGGGTCCATGTGGACCTTAGAAGACCATTCCCCCATTTTACGCGTTAATCTCGACCTACGATGCATTCAAAACTAGTTTTTGAAGGCCCCATTTGACTATCAATAATTGTTTCTCATTACTTTTACCTAGGCTACGCTATTTGACGTGCGGGTTTGAACTGTGACTGCCTTGGTAGACTTTTATGAAGTTTTTTCACCCCTTTACTCCTCTTTCATGCTCAATACTTTCAACAAACCCTCCGTTCACCACATAAACGGCCAATTTCCTCTAGGGTATGTTGACTAACTTCCTCTAGACTCAAAAGATAACGTTTTTTCGTCACTCCTTGTCTTTACGTTTGAGATCATACTTTTATAAAATGGCATGGTCTAGTTCTTAAAATTTTTTTTTATTTAATCCGAGACAAGAGCAATTAAGATAAGACGAAAGTCTTGCGGCCATAAGGTGAAGAAAGCGTTTGCACCGAATTTCACGACGCAAATTGTGACTAGAGATCCATCAAAGAGAATGAACTATAAAAGTTTACAGAATTTACATACAATACAACGAAATTTTTCCAAAAAGGGTTTTTAGAATAAATCGTGGACGTAATTAGGATGCAAAATCCTTTGCGAGGAATGAGTATGATATTTTTTTAACTTGGAAGAATATACGCCGTATTAATTTTATGAAGAAACTCCCTCATGGGAAATTCGTTTACGGGGCGGGAATTAACTCATGAAAACTCAAGTGCGTAATTTTCAAAAGGACGAAAACGCCTTAGGATCTTCACTTGTTTCTTATGAGACAGTATTTAACGTTCCCGCGGAGATAAATTCATGTGTGAATATCATAACACACAATAATTAATGGATAAATGAAGAATAGACAGCTCTCAAATTAAAAGAAACTCGAAGATGACGTGCGAATGCCAGTAATACTCGGGGTTATACGCGAGAAAGAATTGAGCGAAACAGGTTGGAAAGAGTTCTGGTTGGCTGAGTAATTTTACAGATGTTTCCGTGCATTTAAACATTACTTCATGAGGACATCAAAAGGTGTTTGACAATTCCAAGTGAGAAAAACGAATTATACGAGCAAAAAATCACAATGGCGTAATACTGGGACACAAATTGCATTTAAGGAAAAAAGCACTGATGGAAGAAGACGAACGAAAAAAGCCGTCGGAGTATGGGTCAATATGAGAAGATATAATTTCCAAGGTTAGTCCACAGAACTACTGCGGATTAGGGAAGAATTTTGTGAAGATTTTGTTGGTGCTTAATTCCATTTGTTTATTACTTATACTCGTGGACGATAGTTGAAGAGGATCTGTTTGGCAGCATCCACTTCTGATATTTAAAACTCGTCACAATAGAGGTTGCGTCATGATAATCTCCATTCTTATATGCAGGCATGGAATATTATAACAGCAATTAATTTTTTAATATTTTCAAATGTAACATCTATTGAGTTCTAATATAAAATGTCTTCTATTCTATTAGCCATGTTATTTCGTTGAAACATTCGCATGAGTCAACTGAGGTGTTCTACCTCTGTTTTGTATTGGTTTCGTTCTTACCCATCAAATCGGCAACATGCTGTCAAATTATGAGATGACAAAGAGGCAGTCATATTTGTGACCAGTTTTCCATGGAGTCCTAAACAATCGACAATGTGAGTGTCATTTTACGTGTCATCTATTTTGTTTTGTGTTCTATTGTGCCGTCCAAATGCTATATTGCTTTCGTCAGTGCTTCTACACCATCGATATATATATATATATAGGTCGGTTTAGTAGATGATGGTAGAGATCACCCAGTACTAAGCCTATACGGCGTGTGAAAATTCACACATCAGGGTAGGGGGGCCAGTTCCTTTCCCTGTGCCGGTTATGGTTTCCCAGGAAGATCTGGTACCCGAAAAATCACATGGCTTAAGTGGAGCTGCAATCGCCCAGAGTGCCTTGCCCGGGAATCGAACCCGGGACCCGCCAGTCAGTAGTCCAACGCTCTACCCACTGGACTACGCGACCAACATATATAGTATATGTATATACATATATATATATTACAAATATCTTCGAAATGGAACGCTCTTCGGCGACGCACAAATATATAAAAACACAGATGTCAGATTCTGAAGACGACAGCCGAGCTGTCGAAACGTCAAATGACAAATTGTGAGTGTCCTTTCTTTGTGTCTCTATATTCTAAAAATCCACATCTGTGTTTATATATATATATATATACACACACACACCATATAAACGCACACCTGCTCACGCATATATAGTATGTATATGTATATACTACCTTGATCAAAAATTTCCCGGAATTTATTCAGAAAATTAAAAATACAAGTTTATTCATCTAAATCTATATTGTCCCCTTCAAAGTAATCCCCATCGACTGCAACACACTTATGCCAGCGCTTGATCCAATCCTCGAAACATTTTTTATATTCGGTTTTCGGTATGTCCATCAGTGCTTCCTGCGATTTTTCCATTACTTCCTCTCGGCTGCTAAAACGCGTTCCCCGTAATGGTTTTTTAACTGGATTGAACAGAAAGAAGTCACAGGGAGCCAAATCAGGTGAATTCGGTGGCTGTTGGATGGTATTTGTTGCATTTTTCGTCAAAAAATTACGAATAATGATAGCACTGTGCGACGGTGCGTTATCATGGTGCAAAATCCACGAGTTTTCTGCCCACATTTCTGGTCTCTTTCGGCGAATTGCTTCACGCAAACGTCTCATAACGCCCAAATAATACTCTTTGTTTACTGTCTGGCCTTCTGGCAAAAATTCATGATGCACTACACCGTTGTAATCCATGAAAACCGTCAGCATTGCCTTCTTTTTTGACTGAAAACGACGTGGTTTTTTTGGTCTCGGCTCATTTGGTGAACGCCATTCACTTGCCTGATGTCTGGATTGCGTGTCGTACTCATAAACCCACGTCTCGTCTCCAGTAATGATCCTTTTGATGAATGTGGGATCGGATTCAGCCTCGCAAATCATGTCTTTTGCGACGTCAACACGGTCTCTTTTTTGCATGAAATTGAGGTCTTTCGGCACCAACTTTGCTGCTACACGACGGAAACCCAAATCATTAACCACAATGTCTTGGGCGGATCCATAGGCAATGTTCAAGTCCTCCGCTATTTCTCTGATGGTTAATTTGCGGTTATTGACCAACATTTCTTTTACTTTATCAATTTTTTCACCGACTTTCGATGTCGATGGTCTGCCACTGCGTTCATCATCTTCGATTGACTCACGACCACTTCTGAACCGCTCGTGCCACTGGTAAACGACCGTTTTTTTTAGAGAATCGTTGCCGAAACACTTTTCCAACATTTCCAACGTCCGTGCGCCACTAAATCCGTTTTTTACGCAAAATTTAATACAAGTTCGTTGTTGCAAATTTAAATCCATTTCTGAAATTGTAAAAAATCGCCAACACACACAGAGATAGATGTACTCTTGGCTACGTAACTTTTGCAAATGTCAAGTTATGACACTAAGATTTAAAGGGAATATCAACAACAGATGTACCAATTTAACAAAAAAAACAGAACTCAAATCGGAACGATGGGAGCGCCACACGGTGGTTATTCCGGGAACCTTTTGATCAAGGTAGTATATGTATCCCTCCCCGGACTACAACCTTGACGTGGTGGAAGGGCTTGTGCGTTCCGATGACCCCTAGAGCTGTGCTGGCGGGAGTAATAATTATTGCTCCTGGTAGGGTCACCCATGCCAGATAGGTCGAAGTTTAGGAGCCAGACGAAAGGTAGTCAACGCAGCGTCTGTTCCTCAGTGAGGCGGCTGCGATGGCGTCTGACCCCAGTGGGGCGGCCAGTAAGTGATGGTGTCACGTTAAAAACACTATTGAGGAAGGCAACGGGAAACCACCTCACTTATCATTCCCATGATTAACATGAAAATATATGTAAAAATGTATGTATGTATGTATATGTATATACATAGTCAGTTCTGTCGCCCTCTTCCTTGATAAAGGTGGTCACGACCACCGAAAATTCGAAAAATAGTGAGTCTCTTTTTTGTGTGTTTCTGTGTTTTTGTCTGTGTCCACTAGTGCTAAGTGTTATACATTATTATTCACGTTTGTGAGACTTTCAAAAAGTGTTTTATATAATTCTATATATATTCACATGCACACATATTAAAGGCCGTACTATCACTACATTTCTCCGCAAATATAATTTTTTAGCGGATTATTCACAGGTTTATCTCTAATGCTGCGCATCTTGAATTGAGTAGATGCTGCAGAGCTGATTAATTCATCCGTCTGTGACTTATTAGATGATTATGAAACTACCCTAATCCTAATAAGACAATTCTATTTCTTTTCGTAGTGTTCCCCTGATTAGTCTAATTTATACTAAATGAATGATTTTCCGACATTGTAACGTTAATTTTTAGTGGGTAATCCCAAATGGAAAATCTTCATTTTTTTATGAATAGAAAAATCACTTATGTTCGGTATTTCATGGATTGTTCTAGCGTTTAAAAAAACTCTTATAACCTTCTGCATAGTTCCTATTTCGGTCAACGCATTTTTTCAGGCACTGGGGCATGTCTTCTGTGGTCAAATTATAGCAGCTCGCCGTGATGTCGTCGAGGAAGAGGATGGGACCTCATTGAGTGTAAGACATGCGATAATAATGTCATGGATTAAAAAAATAATAAAATGGATTCCTCGACTTGACAGTTAAAAAAGGCAGAAGGTTGTGTGACAAACAAAAAAAAAGAATCTGCAAAAGACCCTCAGTACTTTTTCCAGTTGGCACAAAAGGCCCGTCCCCCTTTCAGATGCAATCTCAATGGAATCATGGCGACGACGCTGTGAAAAATTTCTAAGTCCAAGAGAAGTGAAAAATATTTCAAATATCTCGTGTGAGTAGTTGTGGTGATAAAAAAAATAGCAGAACATGTGGGAACCTATTTTTCAGGTTGAATGCACTGAATTTATTTCTAACCGACAAATAATGCTGTGAGGACCGTGAGTACCACAAATTATAACGTGAGATGTCCATTAATTTAGATTATCCTAAAGTGATAACCTTTATGGCAGTAGATTTTTCGAAACAAAAAAACAATTTTCCTTGAACTCCAGTCTAGAATTTCATACCCGATGGGATTTGAAATTTAGGTGTCCATGGTGGGGCTCTCTGCCACCATTCGGTCTCCCAAAACATTGCAGTGACAAGAAAAGTAGGAAGGTGGGCTGAAAAGCAATGCGCACGCATCCTTGTTGAGCGCAAACAAAAACAAATAGTAAGTTAAGATAAAAAAGTGCATTAAAGTACAATTTTTAAGTTTCAAAATCATATATATATATTTTTTTTTAACATAGTCACCTTTAAGGCTAACACATTTCTCCCAACGTGTAACAAATTTTTTCATTGTGCATTAGTTATCAGCCTACCCTCGTACATCGTTTGGTTCTTATAAGGGTCTGTGCAAGCAATTCTATTGATTCATGTCCATGAAACTATCCCCACCCCAAAAAATGGCCGTGCCATGGATATTTTTAGTGATGGGGACCATATAGTTTTATGGACCTGAATCAATAGAATTTCCCCTTCTTACTTTCTAGTTTGGCATGATATGTCTAGGTATATTTGAGGTCTATCGTGTAAATTGGTTGTGGTTCATTTTCATTCCCTCCTTGTGCGTTAAACCAAAGGACTATTTTATTGGGTGAAATTAACACTTGCTTTGAACTTAATTTTCCTCCACCGTGTGTGTTTATAAATTTGCACATTTTTTCGATGTTTTTTGGTGAATATTTTCGCCATTTCCCTTCTTCCTCTCCCTTATCCACCGTTATCCCTTATGAATCTTACGTGGTACTCGAAGCCCCTGCCACACACGTTTTTGGTAGATCACGGGTGATTTATGTGGGTATAGGTATGGATCCGTGATTACCCTAAAGAGAGCCAGGGTATTTACACTTAGCTTAACTACCTTGCCTGCATCTTTTTAACGGTAATTGCACTTTAATCTTTAGTCTCTTTTCACACATTGCAAATTTACAACTTAAAATTTACAAATTACATTAAACTGTAAAAAATTTTTTTGAGTTTTGAATCATTTCATCATGAGTCATTATAAGGACGTATCGTGTCTGTCATTGATTACCAAACGAAATTTTAAGTACTAAAAGAAAACCTCTCGGGTAACCTTTCAATGCATGTACGAGGGCCATCCGGAAAGTAGTACCCGTTCGTGCCGCATGAAGTGCTGACGACGCGAGTAGCCGCTGGACGAGGTCAGATAGCTTCAGTGGCTTGTCTGCCTTCTCTGAGCCAAGTTGCGTGACGCTAGCATTGCCTGTGTTGTTTCTGTGATTGTTTACAATGTTTAAAAAAATTGAGAACGCCGCCAGTTGTGAAGTGAGGGCAGTGATTAAATTCCTCAATGCAAGAAACGTTCGCCCATGTGATATTCATCGCCAATTAAAGGAGGTGTATGGAGACAATGTAATGGACGAGTCGTCTGTTCGGCGGTGGTGTCGCAACTTCAACATGGGGAGGGGGAACACACACGACGATGAGCGTTCGGAGAGACCGTCTGTCATTACAGACCAACTGGTGAGCTCAGTTGACGAATTCGTGAGGAACGATCGGCGCGTCACAATTGATGACATCTGTGAGCATTTTCCCAATGTTTCTCGAACAATTGTTCATGAAATTGTTAAACACCATCTGCATTATGCAAAAATTTGTGCAAGATGGGTCCCTCGCGTATCTCAATGAGCTGGCGGCGAAGGACTATGCAGCAGGAATACAGAAACTTGTCACACGTTATGACAAATGCCTTAATTTGCTTGGGAGATTATGTTGAGAAGTAGTTTAAAGTATCCTCTTTCAAATAAAATTTTTTATGTTTGTTAATATTTACTTTTGTGTCTTTATTTCACGAACGGGTACTACTTTCCGGATGACCCTCGTATGTTGGAAAGGAGAACCTTCCGCCCCGAACCACGATCAAATTATCAGCCTTAAAGGGATCATTTGCAGGGTGAAATTTGGGCCGAATCCATAATTTTCATAACTCCATATGTAAGAATATTTGTCTCTTGCATTATATACCATATGAACACGGAGAAAGTTGCGCGCATCTTTCTTTCAGGGATATTAAGTAGAAGGAGGTAAGAAACGGCTTCGTAATGTCAGAAAATTTTTATGACCGCGAATAACGCGGATCGTTTCCCTGAAACGTATTTATAGCTATGAATTGTGTAAATCATCCGTAGCATATTTATTAGCATAACCTGCTAGATGTTTTCCACAGAAATCTGCCACGGGAAAGCAAGCTGAGCTACATTAATTTGGTCAATTGGAAATACGACACCGGCGACTTTATTACTGTGGAGGATTTCTTTTCATTACTATAATTTACTTTTTAACTTAACCTTACTTATATTTTCATCATAATGTTTGAGAAATCCGGGGTGATAAATTAAATCGTTATCACACGGTCAGAACGAAATTTATGATTATTGTACGAGGGTTTAAAAAGGTTTAAAGAGGAATGAGAAATTAGCTTCATAATTGAACCATAAAAAAAATGATTTGATGAATGATCAACATTTTCTTCAAGGTGATCTCTTTCAGGATTGGCGCTGTCGTAAAAAGCTAATTTTAGGTCAATAAAAAGCCATTAAATTAGAATTTGAAAGCGATTTAAATGACGCGATGACAAGTTTTAACTATCAAATCTCTTTTGATTTGAATTGCCAATCTGCAAAATGAGATAACATGCTATCATATTCGTTTCTCTCTCTACACACATACGCATATATGTACGGTGTATATATATATATTTGTATATATATATATATTTATATATATATATATATATTTGTATATATATATACACAAATATATATATATATATATAAATATATATATATATTTGTATATATATATATATATATATATATATATATATATATATATATATATATATATTTGAATACATATGTGTGTGTGTGGAGATAAGCCTATTGATGTACAGCAAGAAGAGTAGGGGACCTAAAACACTTCCCAGCGGCACTCCTAATACCACTGTTAATGTGTAATATAATTTTTGCAGTGCAATGGGACCAAATGGGATCACCGTATTATTTAGCGAATTTCATCTTTCGTTTGACGCTTGCAAGGAGGACCGACCAGATCAAAGGAGAGTGACGGGAGGAGGTTCGGAGAGGACCGCGTGGTAGATAAATCCCTCCCGCAGATCCCGGAGGGGATGAGCGCCCTCCCTCCCTCACAATGGTCCAGGCCCTAATAATCAAAATCTCTACCACTCTGACAGAGGGAGAGAGAGAGAGAGGGAGAGGGAGGATCGAAGGAAGGAATAGGGTACTTGTGTGTTTGCGTGTGGGAAATGGGCTGTTGGGGGGGGGGGGTAGAGGAGCGGGTTGCGGGGGAGCATTAGGGACTGTAAGAAGGGGTGGGATTTAAGGACCAAGGGTTGAAGGGGGAGAGTTGCGGGATGGGAGTTGAGGATAAGGCGGAGGGGGGGGGGGGAGAGGATTTGATCCTCTCCTGAGGATCCTTCCAGAGGAAGCCTCTGCGGTGGTCTCTCTTTTATTGCTGGGTGGTCATTTGCGGTCGAGAGGCTGCCCTTCGGCCGGTTGAGGGGAATATGCAGGTTGGGCGGCATTAATCCTACCTTCTTCCCTCTCTCTCTTTCTCCATTTAAACCGTAAAAAAATACCACGTGCCATGGGCCTTGCTTCCCGTTTAGTTTACTCAACAAGTTAACTTTTTTTAATTCAAGTTTTTGAATTCATGCATTTTATTTCACGATGAATTTCAGAATTTTAAGCTATACGATCCATTCTCCATTATAATCTAATTGAATGTCACTCTTGCTGTATTTTCCCATATCTAAAACCTCTAGTATCTCCCAGGAAACTCCACATGCTGTCCATACTCCATCAATTACTAAATTATACAACCCCTTATGAGATGAACAAAATTTGCACTTATCCACAGATTTATTTGTGACATAGAGCGCGTTTCAGTTCCCCGATCCATTTTCAGATACAAGATCTTGATAGGTCTTGAAGATGGTTCGATGAATTGAATCCGGTTGTACTTTATAAATAAATGTGTGGAAAAGTGCAAATTTTGTTTTCCTCATAATGACGAACTTTCACTACATCTTGCTTGAATCTGTTGGTTATATAAAACCCCTCAGTATTTTACCAATTACTTCAATAGCCTTGATAGAATAAACAAACTAAAATACCAGAGGTAAGCATTACCTAATTATTCCTCATCACAGAGCAACTGCATACAGTCAGTCATTTGCAGTCAAAGCATGTCGTCAGTGGAATGCGCTATCATCCGATATAACTAATGCACCATATCTCCCGTAATTCAAGCGCGCACTTCATAAATCACTAATTTCACAGCAAACCAACCAGTAACAATACATCTGTAAAAAACAGACTTCGAGAAACTTCATTTGTCTTTCGGAGGCGCTTCATATTTTGTATTGACGTTGGTAATGTAACAAGGAATATTGTATTACAAGTATGAGTTGAGTCCTCCACCGGGTTATATCGTCCATATCGGCCGACGTTTCGATGTCCGACTCGGTCATCGTCTTCAGGGCTTTGAATGAACTGGTCATGGGATGAACTGAATTGACTGGTCATCGTCTTCAAAAGCCCTGAAGACGATGTCCGACTCGGTCATCGAAACGTCGGCCAATATGGACGATATAACCCGGTGGAGGACCCGAGAGGAATTTACGCATTGTTTGAATACATTGGTATGTGTAAATACATGAATAGTAGTTGTGTGTATTGTATGTTTTATGTATATTGTCATTTTTATTAATTAAACTAGGCAATTAATTCATTGTGTTGCTGTATGTTAGCCATAAGATAATGCATGCATTCATTTAATTGCTCATTAAATGAAGAACACAATGCATTTTTCCACTGTTCTTTATTTTCGTACTCCTAGTTCCAGCACCGCTTAGGCGTCATCATTTGGTACAAATTAGTCAAGCTGCGGTCCATTTATATACCATTCATGCGGGGGATTGGGTGGGTGAGAGAGGGGGAAGGGGGAGGAGAGGGAGGGAGGAGAGGTGGGAGGGAAGGGAAAGAGGTGGGGTTGTGATCGGCGTTGATGGGAAGGAGGAGAGGGGTGTTATAGCGTCGGGAAAGGCGATTGGTGAGTTCTCAGTGGGGGGAGGGGTAGTTAGGTCTTGAGCCAGAAACCAGTTGAGCTAGATGAGACAGAAACAATCGAATAGATAATTTTTTTGCTATTTTTGCATAACTTGTGAAGAATCGCTACATTTTGTAACTTAGCTCATATAATTATGTAAATTCCACATTTGGTCGCAATACGTGTTTTCTGTTCTTGATCATCGTTCATTCAAAACTCACGTTACGGGCGTTATTTTTCAATTTTTTTCGATTTGGTATGGTCAGTAGGAGGACTGTGCTGGACACTTCGATATGTCAAGTGTGTCTATATTTATGGCTGATGACCAATTATCGGTACTGACTTAAGGTGTCGTCGTGGGCACATTGATGTCTCTAAGTCGATATATTATCAACGTCTATGTTGATGCCGAGGTTGAAATTTATTAGGGTCGTCGAGGTGGACATGATCAGATCTTTTTTGTAACGAATCATTTCATAAAGACGATGTTTAGGAGTCATGCGACTTATTTTCTTCCACTTATCCATGCATTCGACTTAAGGACTTCTTCCTTCCGTTTCGATCTCACACTTTTGGGAATTATGTCGTGATGATATCCGACACAGTTAATCTATTCGAAGTTGCTGAATTTTGAATTATTTATCTTCGATGAGTTTAAAAAGTTGATTTAACTGGCGAGTCGATTGACAGGAACCGGATATCGACCGTTTCTAGTCTACCGCGAAATTTGCAACACTGACTTCGACATGATCTTTGTTGAATTCGACATTAACATATGGACAATGAGTATACATTATACTGATGTCATATCAAGACAAAAAACTATAATTCCCGCAGCCTTAATGACCAGGTTATTCATGTCGACGTTGGCGCATAAGAGATCTGTGAATTCTACATTCTGATTGATAATTTTTAAAATATTATTATTAGATAGTCTACCGTTTGACGCAGGTATTAGATGGTCACCGAAAGAAAATTGATTTATTTCTCACCCTTTCCTAACAAAACAACCTGAAATCTGAGCCTTAAATACGATTCCACATAATCCTACCCCCCATTCATTTCGTCCAACATTCATATCCTATTTCTGCCCCTTCCTCGTTTGTCTAACTTTCCTCCCTCTATCCCATCCCCGATCAATATGCTTTGCATCCATTTTACCAACATCCTTTGAATTTCTCCATAAAATCCTCTCTCATCCCCCACCATGCCCGACACTCTTTGTTTGTTTTCCTTTGTGTCCACTTCGCCGTTTTTATTATACTTCTAGACACGCGCATTCATATGATCCTCCAATTCACTACGCCTATCCTCTTACTTCAACGACAATTTTTCCACGCCGTAAAAAACCACGATCCATATCAAATCTTGAACAAGCCTTTTTAAAACATCCTTGTTCAACATCTCTGTCATCAAGGCCTCCTTTCCTAACGTAATTCTTATTATGTCCCTACCTTGTTACACCATTTTGGTCCATAGCACTTCCTACTGTTCCAACTACGCCAGTTTTGTCCTATTACACAATGAAATTAGCATTTCTCAATTTCAGGTTGTAAAAATCCCTTGACCGGGATTCGAACCCGAACCCCTCGATGTCCGATCAAAGCCAGTTAAGCTACCGAGGCGTCCTCTTACGATCCCGAATTTTTGGGGGTTTTTATGGAATAAGATGTCATGACGAAATAGCGTACATACAATGTCACTACAGTAGTATTCGTAATTGTGCGCGATGCGCCACAGTCCAAGAGGTTAAAGGCAAAACTTTAAACACTGGCTTGTGACACCTATGACAGATTCAAAGAAACTCTGGGAGATCCCGCGTACGTAATTTTTAACGGAGTCGTCCGTTTAATGTGCATTACAATTGAGCAATTACCAGGTGTGTAAAAATAATACGGTTTGTCCGGTATTCGAACCCGGATCGCTCGATGCCAATTAAAGTACCGAGGTAATGATTTTTACCCTCTGTAATTGTTGCATTGTACTGCACATTAAGCGGATGACTCCGTCAAAATTTACCGTCGAGTTACTTGACGCAATTTCTTTGAATTAGTCTCTCTCGCTATCGAAAACCTCATAGTCTTCAATACTTCTCATCCCATACCTACTGTTTGACAATAATGCAATAATTAGTCTTTCAAAAATTTACCATCCATATTATATTTAAGATTTAAGTAAAGGAATTACTTCTTGAAGGATGTTCAGGAGTTTTTGAGATCAATTGGACCACGTCCCTAAATCGTACGAATATAGAACGATTCAATCTCCCACACGGCATTATTTTGCAGTCTATCCCGAGAGAACGAGAGCGCTCAACATTTTCTTTCCGATGATAGCATAACTTTCTACCGGTCGATCGAGACCTCTAGCCAAGGGGGCAAAGAAATAATTTATCGTAAAATTTTAAGAGCGTAGCGGCCAAGGTATTTTATCCTTTGTTTCCATCAATGCCTGGAGCTAACTTCGTTATTTGCCCAGTGGAGCAGTCGTCACGATTGTGTATTTCAACTTGCTGATACGTCCGATTTCTCTCTCTCTCTCTGCCATCGTGTTCATGATGGATTTGACCAGGTCATTGAGTTAGAAAAAAATGAAGAATTTGATAAGTGGCATAAAGTAGACTATCCCCATGAAAAATGCGTCTTCGAAGCTCGCAATTCCCACAAAATAACGGTTGTTACTGGCCCTAATAGGTAAACCACCTTTTGATCAATGATGAACTCTATTCATAATGTAAAATTGCATTAATAGCATAACTCTCGCTCATATTTCTGGCACTCAGCCCCCATGGTTCAAAATAGAGACAGATTTTGACATAAAGAGGGTTTCGCATGGCAGAATTTAAATAATGGGGATGAAATAATTGCTGCCCACTGCATCACCAGCAGTTAATCATATGAATATACGCCAATAAACCTCAAATTAATAGCCTCAGAAAGCTATTATTAGGGCTAGGTTATTGAGTTAGAAAAAAATGAAGAAGAGTTGATATGTGGCATTAAGCAGACTATCCCCATGAAAATTGCTTCTTTGAAGCTCGCAATTCAAACAAGAGTTATTGACTGAAAAATACACACTCATTTGGTAGAGCATAAATACTAACTATAAGACATAGATTTGCTTTAAGAGCTAAATAAGATGAATCAAATGTAAAATAAAAATTAGGGTTTATTAGAAGAGTATTGGTTAAATGTGACGTGAAGGTTAAAGGAAAAATGTAATGCTGCTTATCACTTCATTTAGAATATGTTTCCAGCAAATGGCGATCGAAATGAAGTTGGATTGATCGTCGAATGGGATCGCGTGAATCGTAGCTCTAGATTTGTAAAACGTTGTCATGAGAGATTCGGTGGTGTATCTATATTATCAGAGGAACTAGGTTGGGAATCACTAAATGGAGCGATGGTTAAATTACAGATAGATTGAATCTCTTGCATGAATTGGAAGAAGGTCGCTTTAGCAATGCTACTGAACATTTAATATTGGCCCCATCATATTATACTAAGAGGGAACACCACAGTAAAGTGACCAATATTAAGTGTAGAACATATTAGAATATGTAGGAAGTGTATATTTCTGATTTGATTTCTCACAAGGACGATGAGGGATCAGAATAACATAACTGCTGTAGGTGATTGCGCTAGTGGAGGAAGGGAGTCTATCTCTTATCATTATAAGTAGCATAGCCTGTTGCTATTATTTCATCTTATGTATAGTATTCACACTTTATTAATTTCTCGTTAAGTAATAATAAAAAATACCATAACTGAACTTGTGTAGGAAAACGTGGACAGCGGAATAAAAATTAACCCATAGATTTAAATCGCGTAAAACCCAGGATTCTTTCGTTCATCGAACGTGACAGAGTGAACGACTTTTCAAGTGAAGACATGTGGATTTGCCGACTAAATCTGTTCGCGTAAGAGACAAGGAAGGATTCTTGATTCATCACGCCGCGCCAGTGCGGCTGGTGGCCATATTGGAGCCCGGTCGAACTTCCACTAGGACAAAGGCCAAGGACCCTTTCACGCAGCCCTCCGCCGAGGATTCATTGTTTCGGTCCTTGGCAACTCCGCTCGACGCTATCTTGAGGTGTTGAAAATTCTTGGAAATCCGGGGAATGCATTAGTGTCAGGATAGCTCATAAAACTTTAAAAGGGGAAAGAATGAAGCGGAAGAAAGGCGGGGGTTGGGAAGAGACGCAGGTGAAGGTGACCACACTTGGGGATGGCCGACTTACAAATTTGCGACCGAATTCGACAAGATTTGGAAGGAAAGATCAGAAAAAGCGTTGGAGGGGGGGGGGAGTAAAAAAAAGAGACTGTGACAGGGTCTGGAGCTATTCTAAACTTAGTTTTTCCCCGAGTTTACGGGCAATATATGTAGGTCAAATTTACCGTTTCTCCCGGGTATTTTCTCAAATTCAGTTGAATTCTAAAAAAAAATATGCGAGGAAAATGGAAATGCTCCCATGTGATTTTTAAATGCAGAAGAAATTGAAAGAGTTGCAAATCTAAATTTCGATTTTTCTTGATTAAAGGCGGTGTAAGGGACGATTCCAATGCAACAAGTAGACGAAAACGTCCGAGAATTAAAGGATTCGTTCTTGGCAGCATGATTGAAGATAATTGAAATAGGACAAATGGCTGAAAAAACTGGGCAGAGGATTATTACAGCAAATCCGTTGGATATGGCGTAGTGTCAACACCTGATGAAGACAAAAAGAAATTAAACTCTCTCAAAACATGAAAAAAATCGACACAAGAATCACAGCATCACTTTTTCAATGATGGGACTTCCTTAATGACTTAACTACTCCATCGTTACGAGCAATATTTCATTATTTTCCTATCATATACACCAGTTGATAACTTGTCGTGGACCTTAAATAGTTAATACAACACCTTTCTTCTATATACCTTCCTTGTCGATCACACAGCTTCATGCAATCCCTCATCCCTGTCAGAGTCACTCT
The DNA here is from genome assembly GCF_022747635.1 of Hetaerina americana. NCBI lineage: Eukaryota > Metazoa > Arthropoda > Insecta > Odonata > Calopterygidae > Hetaerina > Hetaerina americana. Next base: position 71,694 of record NW_027287439.1, on the reverse strand, counting down.
CTTCGCTCTCAAACACGCTTCCCCACTCGAATATAAATATATTCGCATGTATACGTGTGTGTATGTATATATATATATATATGTATATATATATATATATATATATATGTATATATATATATATATATATGTATATATATATATATATATATATATATATATATATATATATATATATATATACACACACGCGTATACATGCGAATATATAAACATATATATATTCGAGTATACATATATGTATATACATATATATATGTATATATATATATATATAATATATATATATATGTTTCAAACTATACTGAGTGTTCCTTTTTTGTATGAATATGAATTGCCGCAAAAACGTATGGGACGCTAAACATCCCAGAAGAAGCGACGAAGGGAAGGGCGAAGTCACCAAAGATTGTTTTCATATATATGTTGTGTGTGGGTCGCGGTAGTCCATTGGGTTTCGGGCCGTCGGGCTTAGTACTGGGTGAAGTCTACCTTCACCGATCAAACCGACCTTCGGGTTGATTACTGCGTATATGGTTTTTTATGGTTATATATTGTGTACTCTCTAAGTGTTTAGATATTCCATGTCGATATATCTTCGATTAAGCAGTAGAGTATTAGCCCATCAGCCACATTGGTATGTCACCAATGTATTTGAACAATAGAATTACACCGATGGAATTCTGCAGAGAGGTTGTTCGCTGTTCTTTAGACATTACCCAAAATGCTCTGCTCCTAACAATAGCCGAAGAAACGTGAGGGAGGAGGCTCGGATAGAAGCAGCCGACGAAAACAAAGCAGTGCATGTGCGAATGTGCGTGTGCGCGTGGAGGCACGTCCGGCTGGTGCAGGGGCGAGCGCCCAGCGTGGACCTCGGCGATGCGTGCGCCACAGGCGAGGGCGCGAGCCTTGTGACCCATTTCCCGTTTCATTTCCCCCGGCAGGAAGCGAGCTGAAAGCTGTCTGTGCCTGCCCCTCCCTCCGGCCATCCCCTCCCTGCCCCTTCCTCTTCGCGAGTTGCGACCTCCACCCTGTACTCACTCTCTCCCTCCGTACCCCCACTGACCACCGACTAATGCGGGAGGACTCGACCCTACCTGCCCTATTATCCCAATCATGGCCGATCGGAGATAAAGAGGAACGAACGCCAGACCTGATGCGAGCATTATGTCTGAGCGTAAATTCATTTTTTCAATTCCGACCTTCGACGCAAAAATATATCTTTGGAATTATATCGATATATCAGTTTACATATCGAGAGATTTTTCCTCCACTGTTAAATTATATCGTTGGAGTGACATCGATATATCGGTTTAAATATCGAGATTTTTTCACCAATTCTAACTTTTGTAGTGAAATTATATCGTAGTAGATATATCGACATGCTGGTTAACATATCGAGATTTTTTACCAAATTTGACCATAGCTGTAAAATTATATCGTTGGAAATGTATCCATATATCGGTTTACATATCGAATTATTTTTTCCCATTCTGTCCTTCGATTGGAAAATATAGGAAATATAGGTTTAAGTTGATAGGTTTAGAGAGGTTCGAGATTTGGGTTTGGAGAAGAACGGAAAAAGGTATAATGGACGGATAATAAAACAAGCGACGTACACGCTTATATACTATTTATGGTTGGGAAATAGGGAAGATTGTTGGGAGACATTCATAGGAGAGTTGGATTGAGAAACGTGGAATGTTGGGGAATGAGCGGAAAACGTTAGGTAGGCGAGGTAAGGTGAAGAAAAGGTTGGGCATTTTGGACAGAATTAAGGTAGGAAGGAAGAATGGTTAATAGTAGAATGAAGGGTCTATTGTAGCGTCCGGCGTCAGGTTGCTGTTTCTTGTGAGCCGAGACGAAGGATTACAGGGATGTTACGATTTTGTTCGTCCAAAACCCTAACTTGAAGGATATATTACCAAATAATAATTGAAGTTATGACAGGGTCATCACATATTAAATAATTTATAACATTTATCGTATAAGCCAAATTGTTAGAACTTTTCATATCTCTAATTTCATCCATTCCTTGCATCGTCCCTATCAGATCACAGTATATCAGGACAAATACCACGGTAGTTGTATTGATTTACTGTGACCTGCGAACATTAACATGACTTAGGAGAGTAACTGTAACGTTCTATCATAAACGTATTACACTCCCTTATTTTTATTAATCTGTTTACAATGGATCTTCATTCCGAGCAAAGAGTAACTATTGTGCTGGAGATTACAATAACAGTACCAGAGAAACAATTATGAAAAAATCAACATTGTTAATTTAAAAAAAAATTATCCAAACTAATGAGTGTTCTATGGGATACACTTTTTGGCACAGACGTTTTAATTTATCCGTTTCATACAGAAATGAAGGCATTTTACCTGTCAATATTTAGTAAATTAAAATGGTTTTCCACGAGATGTTAATCGGTTTAATTTTCGCCCAAGTTTAGTGGTTTTATTTTAATATAGCCAAGCTTCATCACGTAGGGTCACGGTTAAACGCGGGGGGGGGGGTTGTGTTGGAAGAACTCACTGTCCTCCATGAAGACATGAGGTCATTTACGGCCTGTGCCTTCGAATATCATTCTCTACTTTAAGCAGGATTTTTCGAAGTATTAAGACTGTTCGATCCTATCTGTAATTCATGATATTGACTTTTTTTAAAGAGGTAGATACTCGATGGATTACTGCTAAAAAAACAAACACGTTCAATACAATCCGTTTTGACATTGGTGAAGAGAGATTTTTAGATTTTTAGTACTTATAATTAAGTCTAGTATATCGGTGACCCTCAATCAAATTGGAGTTGAACTTCATACAAGTCATAGAAAATATTTTGAAAGATTTAACGAATCGGTGAGGCACCTGATTCTTGTAGAGGTCACAACACAACCTATCTACATAGTACTCGGCAAGCCATCGCTAGGATGTGTGGCAGGGGGTGATTTGGCGACATGTATTCAACGACAAAAATTAGATTTTCCTCAATTAAAATTCAAAATATATGAAAAATAATAAAATAATGCACATATCGATACCGACAGGTATATCCACTATTGAAAAACATCTTTACGAATCCGAAACGAGATGACAATAAAAAGAAGCGCAGTAAAATAAAGATTAGGTGAAATTGCGACAACACACTCGGTTATTTAGTACGGAAAAAGAGGAATCCCTTTCCCACAAGTTCTGATTTTTACAGCTATTCTTTATTGTTCGTGGGAAAAATGGTCGCTTAAATCCATGTTTTTTAAACAATAGATTGACATAATAATTTTATGTACATGGTTTCTCCTACCTTAGTACAATGACGCTAAGATACATATTGCAGCATCATTGCTAAAGTGACCTCCTTCCACCTTATGCAAGAGATTGGATCTGTTAGTTAACCATCTCTCTGTGAGTGACTCCCAACCAGTTCCACTAACAATCTAGATACTCAATTAAGTCTTTCATTACGACATTCTTACAAATCTAGCACCTCTAACGCTACAATTGATCTAATTCGGCAGTCAATCAAACTAAAATAGAACAATTGTTGAGTGGAACACCTCACCTGCAAAAATATTCGAGCCCTTTCCTAACAGAGTGTATACTTTTAAGAATAGATTTAAGACATTTATGTAATAATTTGATTGATGTGTGGTGTATTGTATTATATGTAATAGATTAATTTTTTTTAATTTATCTTTTTTTTTCTTGCTGATTAATGGTTGTAAATGGGATGGGGATTCACTTGTTTTGTTAAAGAGATTTGTGTTTTGAAGTCTGGTTTTATGTATTATCTTTTGCGATTAATTGGGACTTGTGTACCACCTGACAATGTCTATCAGCACATGTGTATTTTTAATAATAATAAAAGAAAAACCCTATATACTTTCGGAATATTCGAAATGAGGCCTTATAAATAGGGAAACATAACATTGATCTTAGACCTCCTTCCCGTCACATTTTCCCTTCACATAAATCTTAATCTGTTTTGCTAGTTTTTTCACTTATTCCAAATATACAATCATATATAGATATGTATATGCACAGAAAAATACAAGAAAGGAAACTCACTATGTTTCGAATTTTCGGTGGTCCACGCCTAACGTGCATCACCTACCAAACCGACCTTCGGGTTGATTACTGTGTCTATGGTTTATATATGTGTGTATATATATATATATATATATATATATATATATATATATATATCCCCTCCCCGGACTACAACCTTGACGTGGTGGAAGGGCTTGTGCGTTCCGATGACCCCTAGAGCTGTGCTGGCGGGAGTAATAAAAATTGCTCCTGGTAGGGTCACCCATGCCAGATAGGTCGAAGGTTAGGAGCCAGACGAAAGGTAGTCCACGCAGCGTCTGTTCCTCAGTGAGGCGGCTGCAATGGCGTCTGACCCCAGTGGGGCGGCCAGTAAGTGATGGTGTCACGTTAAAAACACTATTGAGGAAGGCAACGGGAAACCACCTCAATTATCATTCCCAAGAACAATGTGATGGACAATAGAGATATTTTGAGTCCTGGCAACCACGGGGCTCGGCCCAATCGGCCGTGTGTCGTGCCCGGCAGCGGGGGAGGCAAGGCTTCCGCGGTCGTCATCCCACGAAACCCTTGCAAGGGAAAACCAGCAGCAGCAGGACAGAAGACGCAGGAGAAGAAGACCAAATTAGTTAGAATAGGAACGTGGAATGTTAGGACAATGATGAGGACAGGGAAATTGGAGAATGTTAAGCGAGAGATGGAAAGGGGAAATATCGATATTTTAGGTTTATGCGAGGTGAGATGGAAAGATGGCGGGGATTACTGGAGTGATAAGTATAGAATAATATACAGCGGTGGGGACGAGAGCCAACGAGGGGTTGCCATAGTCTAATCACAGCTTAGGTCCAGGCATACTAGACAATGAGATAGAAAGGGCATTAAGGGAGATGAAACTAAATAAAGCCGGGGGGTAGATAACATTCCCGTGGAACTTTTGAAATGCTTAGGAAAATGTGGGAGGAAGAGGCTATATGGGCTGATCCGTAGTATTTATGAGGAGGGAATCTGGCCGGAAGACTTTGTGAGATCAGTTTTAGTTCCTATTCCAAAAAAGGTAAAGGCCACATCATGTGAGGACTACAGGACAATTAGTTTGATATCCCACGCAGCTAAAATTGTTCTCAGGATCATAAACAAAAGGATAGAGAGTAAGGCAAATGATTACTAAGGGGATGATCAGTTTGGGTTTAAAAAGGGGAGAGGTATTCGTGATGCCATTGCAGTAATGAGATTATTAGTATATTGCAGAAAATAGGAATAGATTGGAGGGAAAGGAGGCTAATCCGCAACCTGTACATGTCTCAGACTGCTCAGGTGAGGGTGGGAAACGGGGAGTCAGGATGGGCAGTGTTAGGAAGGGGTGTAAGGCAGGGTTGCCCATTATCACCGTTGCTGTTCAACCTGTATGCAGAGGAAATGATTAAAGAGGCATGGGAAGAACTGGAGGTAGGAATGAAAGTGGGCGGGGAATTCGTAAAATCAGTGATGACCAAGCTTTAGTTTGTCAGTCAGCCAAGGGGCTGCAAGCATTGCTGAGTGAATTGGAAATTCAGTGCGACAGGTATGGGATGAGAATCAATATTAAGAGAACAAAGTTTATGCGATTTTCTAGAAAGAAAAAGGGCAAGCTTAACATGAAAATAGGAGGGCAAAAACTAGAGCAGGTAGAGCAGTTTACGTATCTCGGTAGTATTTTTGACCAACACGGTCAAAGTAGTAGGGACGTAAGGAGAAGAATTGCGCTAGGCAAAGAGGCTTTCACAAGGAGGAGGGAGTTGATGACGGGGACTTTGAGTAAGGATGTTAAGAAAAGACTCGTGAAAACTTTGATATGGAGCGTGGCTATGTACGGTGCGGAAACGTGGTCATTGAAGCAGGAGGATAGGCGTAGATTGGAGGCTTTTGAAATGTGGGTGTGGAGAAGAATGGAGAAGGTGAAATGGACAGAGAAGAAAACAAATGAGGAAGTACTTGGTATGGTGGGCGAAGAGAGGGGTTTGTTGGGAGCAATCCTATGGAGGCAAGAAAAGTGGATGAAGGGAGTGTTGACCGGCAGTGGGATGTTGAAGACTGTGATAGAGGGTAGAATGTTGGGCAAAAGAGGAAAGGGAAGGAACAGGATAGGGATGTTGGACGGGATGAAGGGAGGAAGAAAGTACTCAGAGATGAAGAGGGACCTGATATAGAGTAGGATGATAAATTTTGTGTTTTGTTAGAAGTAATAAAATATTTGTTTGGTAGTTGTATCCATCCAAAAACCTACCTTAACCGGTAGATTGCCTTAAAAAAAAATAAAAAAAATATATATATATATATATATATATATATATATATACATTCAAACACGAAATCCCGCCAAACGGCGAATAAATACTCATATATACAGAAACATATATAAGGAAAAGGGATAGGAACACGTATAAAGGACGAACACAATAGAGGTGGGGAAGGCGGAATCGAACGGATCACAAGAGTAAAAATATCTCCTCAACCGGGACTCGAACACCGGATCTTTCCACTTGCCGGGCGGATGCTCTTAACCACTTGAGCTATGATATAAATTATTTTATTCGGCTCAGAATATTACAGAGTTTGTTAGCATTATGCATAATATCAGGTCACAGATTATGGGTACATCATGTTTTTCTTTAGTATAAGTGTATACATGGATACATACATGATACAAATACCCCACCCACATATCCACTTGTACATACATACGCACACATGCACATCCACACGCACATACCTAAGCATATGCATACAGACGCATACTCTTGACCATTAACATTTAGAAAGAAAAAAGAAAGGAAGACAAGGTCCACAGATATTAGGAGGGAGATTTTAGCTAGCAATGGAAAATTATGTATTGTAAGAAATTATCAATGGCAGGGTTGAAATTATCGATTCAATCAGTCATTCAGAAAAAAAAAACACTTCAACGATGGACGAAATGTGTCCGGCACCGGGTGGCTACCGGACATCACTTCCCAGAGTTCTGATCGTGGCTAGCGTCGCTCCGGTCGCGACTCGGCCCCGGGCGACGAGTGCTTCGCCGTTTCCCGGGACGCCTCGTCCAACGGGTCGACGAGCGAGGACGCGGCATTTCGCCACATCCCTCCTCCCCGGCCTCGTCCGAAGAGGAAGAGCCAGCCGTGGTCTCCACGAAGATCGGGTAACTCGGCAGCGTTCCACAGGGGGCCTTCTTCGAAGGAGCACCGCTGGGGGCCGCCAAGGGGCAGGACGCACCCTCGGGGAGGGTCGGAGTGGCGGACTGGGGCTCATCTGCGGAAGGGTTGTGGTCGGGAAAAATCAGGGGCGATAGTTGCTTGTGGACCGTATCTTGAGAAGCGCTGGGAAGATCGTCGACACCTTGGCTGTCCTTAATGGGGAAAGAAGATGGGGTATGTGGGATTTTTGACTTTGGCAACCTTGTATGCGGGTCGACTTCCGGGGTCGGTGACGCTTCCTTTACAGTCAATGATAAAGGGGTCGAGGGATGAGCTGTTGGGGACGGGAAAACATCGCAATCAGATGCATCCTCCTCACCTGTCACCAGAGGTTCTCGGGGTGTTTGAAACCCGTGACGCAAGGATTGCGTAGCGAGGGCGTCGATGGCGTGAGCGGGGGGAGGGGGGGCGAAAGACCATCCCTCCTCATTTGACGAGCTCACGGAGACGGGGGCTGGAGGTCGTGTGATATTAGGCGAGGTGGTAGGTACGTGAGCCATTTGTAGATCGGTATTCGAGACCAGGAGCTTGGGTTGGTCTGTCCTCTTCTTTTTCGGTTCCCTTTCCTCCGTTGACGATTTTCGCTCCCGCTGACATTTCCCTCCAATTGAAGGGAGATGCGGGGGACCGAAGGGAGTAGCCGGGGCCGCACCCTCGATGAGTAGAAGCGACCGCGCTCTCTCCTCCACAGCCACTTCGGGCTCGTCCATCTCCACGGCGGCGTTAGGGTTGGAGGGCATCGTCATTGCCTCCACATAGCTCTTACCTCCCTGGTTCCGAAGGCAGGTCTTGCGCTCGTGGCCTTCATGGTTACAGCGGGCGCAAGTGCGGCGCTGACCCTCATAGATGATGATGGCCCGGTTGCCGCCGATGTGGAGGTACGATGGGATATTTCTCTCGACCGTCATCCGCACAACCCTGGTGCCAGTAAGCACCCGCGCCATCTTGTCTCCCTCCCACCTGTTCTCCCACGAGCGATGGATTTTACCAAAGCGTTGGAGCTCGCCTGTTATGTCTTCCAATGGGGTCTCCACGGGGAGACAAAGAACCCTGACATTACACGGGCTGCCGGAAGTCTCGTCAATTGTTATTGTCGTCCTCTGGTCACTTAAAGACGGAAACGGTAGTTTCCGCGGAGTATTGTCTAAAATCCTTGTCATTGTACCTTCGGTTGCCAACTTCAGGAATATCAAATGGCGATTGTATCCAAATTGGATCGCCACTATCTCTTCGGGTGTGAGGCCCAGCGACTCTAACGTGAAGAGGTGGACCTCCAACGGGGTAGGGGGCTTCGCCTTCTCGTCAACTTGCAAGGCGAGCGTGTTTAAGCGGCGCACAGCCATTTGAAGAAATCAAATTCAGCACACTAGCATGAAGAAGGAAAGCGCAACAAAAAAAACGAGCACTTTAAAGGGAAATAAAACACTCACGAACGCTCCCTCCCCGCCACACGCACCCGGCGGTAGCAAACAAAAGGAGCCTAAGCTCTACACCAGGAGTCAAGGTCAGTCTTGATCCACTAAACAAAACAAAAGCACGGCCTTCCCGGCGGAAGAAGTCGAGAGTCAAACTGCACGCTTCTTGGTGAACTAGGCGGTCAACCGCCGCTCGAAACAAAACACGATCGGAACCTCGATTTCCGTGAGAGTCCGGCAGTGCCGCTCTCCAAACCCCGGCGGCCGAAGCCTCGGACGCCGGCGATTTTAGACACTCGGTGAACACAGGCACGTCCTGCTGTCAAGGCAGCTATCGAGGATATGTAATTTAACCTGAGATCCGTGGGTCTTATATGTCGCCAAGCGCCCCGATTCTTTAGCCAAGAGATGGCGTCAGGGGGCTGTTTCACCCACCAAAGGAGAAATAGACAATACACAAGAGGAAAGGTCAGTGGTTAGAATTCATACAACATCATACAGGAAAAGAACAGTGCGTTTCGTGGCACGCATAGCCAGAAGAAAGAGATGAGCCACATTGGCCAAATACACATTCAAACACGAAATCCCGCCAAACGGCGAATAAATACTCATATATACAGAAACATATATAAGGAAAAGGGATAGGAACACGTATAAAGGACGAACACAATAGAGGTGGGGAAGGCGGAATCGAACGGATCACAAGAGTAAAAATATCTCCTCAACCGGGACTCGAACACCGGATCTTTCCACTTGCCGGGCGGATGCTCTTAACCACTTGAGCTATCGAGGATATGTAATTTACCCTGAGATCCGTGGGTCTTATATGTCGCCAAGCGCCCCGATTCTTTAGCCGTTTGGCGGGATTTCGTGTTTGAATGTGTATTTGGCCAATGTGGCTCATCTCTTTCTTCTGGCTATGCGTGCCACGAAACGCACTGTTCTTTTCCTGTATGATGTTGTATGAATTCTAACCACTGACCTTTCCTCTTGTGTATTGTCTATTTCTCCTTTGGTGGGTGAAACAGCCCCCTGACGCCATCTCTTGGCTAAAGAATCGGGGCGCTTGGCGACATATAAGACCCACGGATCTCAGGGTAAATTACATATCCTCGATAGCTCAAGTGGTTAAGAGCATCCGCCCGGCAAGTGGAAAGATCCGGTGTTCGAGTCCCGGTTGAGGAGATATTTTTACTCTTGTGATCCGTTCGATTCCGCCTTCCCCACCTCTATTGTGTTCGTCCTTTATACGTGTTCCTATCCCTTTTCCTTATATATGTTTCTGTATATATGAGTATATATATATATATATATATATATATATATATATATATATATATATATATATGATTTCCTTAAAGTAAAAGTGTTGAATAAAAAAACTTAGACAGCAACAAACAATATAAGAACAATAAAAAGGTCACTCACTCGATATTTTTGAATAATTTTTTTCTTCTTCTTCAGGAAACATCTTCAGGAGAAACAATAGTGGGCAGTACTACTATTTCTTCTGAAAAAGACGGAGCAGAATTTCGTGGAAATTATTAAGAAATATCGTGTGAGTGTTCTGTTTATTTGTTCTTATATTTATATACATACACATGCATATCATATATTTGATATATACGAGGGTAAGTCAATGAATAAGTCGCAAACTTCAGCAAGACAAACGGGGGGGGGGGGGGGGCTGTGAAAATTATTTAAATCGAAACTCTTGGATTATTCACCATACAGTCCCGACTTTGCCCCTAGTGATTTTCATTTGTTTGGGCACATAAAAAATCATTTGCGTGGGCAACGTCTTGAAAATAATGATGCCGAAGTGCAATGGGTTACTCGTTTGCTGCGACAGCAAACAAAATACTTACTTGCTGCCGGCTAGCAACGACTTGTAAAGGGATGAGGTGTGTGTCTGAATGTGCGGGGAGAATATGTAGAAAAGTGTAATCAATTTCAGGAAGTTACTTTAATTGATATTGCCTTTATCCAGTTTTGCGAATGTTTATTGACTTAGCCTCGTATATATATTTATATGTGTTTATAGAAAAAGGAAAAGGGATAAGAACATATATAAAGGACTAACACAGAAATGGTGGGGCTACAGGTATATGCATACATATTTAGTCTTGAACGCAAATTCCAATTTCATAAAGTAATCTGAAATAGCCTTCCGCTTCGACAAAATAGACTAACTGGAGTAACGGAATTTCAAAATGCAGGTTGTATCAAATTAATCTGATAGTACGTGGTACATTAGTACTTCTCTTCAGAGTAATCACTACAAGTTTATCACTTGATAACTAGCAGGGTAGTAAAGAAGCAGGCAATACTACTTGCTTTAACCCCTTTTAGCGACCACATATATATCGAGATATTTCGGAAAGGAATTTCATTATCGGGGCGTAAAACCGGCCAATAAAATACTCCTCCAATGCTATCGCCCTCACATATTTCGGGATAAATAACGTCATATGGTATTATTGTGACCCCTTACTTTATTGGACAAATATTCGAGTGGCATTTTAACATTCCCCCGGTGTCCGTGGTGACCCCTGATGGTGCCTAAGTGGAATGCTACTAAATGAGTTCTCACAAATCCGCCACGATTCCAATCCACTCTAACGTTGATGGAGAATCGCTTAAAATTTTACATGATTTACCAACTGCAACACTAACTCCACGATTGATGATCACCGTCATCTCGTTATCAGCTTAATACATGCAGGAAATATCGAGGTGAATCCCATTTTGTCCCATTTTACGTCATGAATATTTTGAAGGAGTTCAGTCCGTTATCACAATTCCATGTTGTTTTCCACAAGCTTATTACATGAGTAGTTTAAATAATTGTTAATTTTTTTGGCACGGTAAAAAATGTGCCTTCGCGCCTTTTTTTAAATACAGCGTCGCACCCAAAAGTGGGAGGACTGATTTTTTACAAGAATTTTATTGACGATATACTTACATCGGCTTAATAATCTTCAAAGTAAAAAAACTTTTGACCTATATCTTCTGACTTATGTCTCATGGCTAACAGGGTTCGTCCGGAAAATAAGTGTACTGAGCTCAAGAAAAAAATTTATTACACTTTTACATATCTTAAGCTAATATTCCTCAAAATAGGACCCTTGTGAGTCGATACACTTGTTCCAGCGGCGTTCCCATTCCTGGAACGCTCCCGCGAAGGCATCATCGGGAACCTCTCGAAGACACGTCGTCACGGCCTCTTTGACGGCGTCCAAAGTCCCGTATCGCGTTCCTTTCAAACTCCTCTTTATCTTCGGGAACAGAAAGAAGTCCGGTGGTGCCAAGTCCGGGCTGTAGGGCGGGTGCGGCAGCGTTGCCACGCCGTGCTTGGCCAAGAAGTCCGATACGACAAGCGCGGTGTGAGACGGCGCATTGTCGTGATGCAGCCGCCAGATGTTTTTGATCGCTGGCCGGACGCGGGCGACTCGTTTTCGAAGCCTGTCGAGCGAGCACTTGGACGTAAAATGCAGCATTTACAGTTTGTCGTTCAGGTACAAATTCGTAGTGGACGACTCCCCTTTTGTCAAAAAAGACACTTAAATCAGTACACTTATTTTCCGGACGAACCCTGTATGTCTTATGACTTATGTCTTATGACTTTATGATTTGTCATTGACTGCATGACCAGGAGCCTATATCTTCCTCAAACCCCTTGATTAGGACATAATACTCTGGGTTAAATGGAAGAAGGGACCATTTGGTCTCAATTTCGCCCAAATAAATACCACTATCTATCTATCTATCTATCTAATACTCGAAATTTAACATAATAGTGGGATACAATTTAATATATCAACATTGCAGGAACTTGAATGATATTTTCTTACGTATTCAAAATATTAAATGATTGAACTTTGCGTGATGCACTTAAAACCGATATAACATTTTCAGTAGCGCCTCTTTTTCTTACATTGAAATTAAGGAATTAAAACACTTTCCTTATGGATCGTGCGTAAAAAATGTTTAAGACCAATTTAGTCATGAACGAACCTCCTTAAGAGCATCATGGATTTCTTCCGATGCGATAAAGATCTAGGTAAGTCCTAGTCGACAAATTGTCCGCACACTGTGCTTCCCTTAGATTTTGCTATCCCCGCGGTATCAAGATTTTTCTGTGGTATCCCGATCGCTACCTGGCGCGCTAAGGTGGTGTAAGCCATCCGTCGCATGGGACGTTAAACTGTGTGACCCCTTGACATCTTTCGTAATTGAAGAAATAGACAACCGCCATATGAGCTATAATCAGACAGAGAAGGAAAAACGTTGGCCCCGTCCTTTATTAATCTACATCAACGTGTTTAACCTACTACCACCACTAGGGTGTGTGGCAGGGGGTGATTCCACATCACACATGCAGCAAAAAAATTAAGTTTCAGTTGAATGCTCTTCATCGACAAAATACGCAAATTATTTGCATTTATTTGAAGAATATCTCTTTAGTAATGATGGAAATGTGTTATTAGTCACATCGAAATACGGTGTGCGAGATCAGTAAAATTAGAGAGATAAAGTGTTAAACAGATAGATTTAAGGTGTCCTTTTTCTCATGAACGATAAATGATCAGAATAACGTTGCCCGACCGCGTAAGAAGGGAAAATTATGATTGCGTCAAACATAGTCTCGTTCACTCCCTGCCACTCACCCTAGCAGGGACTTGTGGGGTACTTTAGAAAACTTAAAAAAAATATAAGAAACGGACGTAATGTAAACTATAGCTTACATAAATGATGCTGTCTAAGTACAAAATAATTATCTGCGAATTGGAATTGCTTAGTACCCCTTGCGAAAATATTGGGGTTTTTTTGACCTTGTGAAGAAAAACATTGAACTCTGACCGACACGAGACCATATTCCAGTCTGGGTTGTTATCTCTACACCTATTGAGTCCATTTTTTCCAAGTGCACCGTGCTCCTTTAAAAAAAGGCGCACTAAAATGAATTCATTTTTATCCTCTGCTGGAAAAGTGTCCCTGAATGCATGTTCTGACCTCAAAGGATTGCCATTCTGACCCGAAACTTGTTCCATGCATTCGTTGTGATCAACAGGAACCCTTTAAATTCACGGTCACAGCACATAAAAGTACTCGGAATTAAAAACGAAATCACTCTTTTGGCGTACTCTCCCGTCTTTAAGAATTGACCATTACCAACATCCCCTCGCGCATACTTAACTATTCTCTGTTCTTCACTGACCCTAAGCCATTGCATAAACTTAATGTTTTCACTTAAGTTTAGATAAATTAATGACCAAGTATGGTAACGACGATGAAGAATTAAACATTACCAGGATTAAAAAAACATTATTATTTAATTTGGAATTTTAAAGGATATCATTCGGTCACTAAATAACCAATAAGTAACTTCCCCAATAGGGGAATGGGAGAATAAATCATTTCCCCTCTCACACTTTCCGTGAACACAACACGACATCAAACACGACAAGTTCACCACACCAGTTCGAAAATGGCATTATGTCTAAAGGCATTACTATGAGCGCTTAGGAGGCGCGAGGAAATGGGAAACAATGAGGAAATCGAATGCGTGTGTCGGCCCATTCGACGATCTAAAACTAGACACGAACTGGTTAGACGGCGACGAACAAAAGGAGGTCGCGTCCGGTCAAAATTAATGCAAAATCGCATCTGCCCAGGCTGAACTCCGGTGTGTGGATTGGGAGAAATTCTCTCGTTGATCCCCTTCGTTCGCGGTCAACCCCCCACCCTCCTCCTCCCCGCCCCCAACCATCCGCCCTCCCTCACGCCAATTCCAATTAAGCTGGGATATCCATTCCGCAGGCGGGCGAAATGCACGACGAGTCCTGCCTTCGGCCTACGAGAGGAGTTAGCCCCGTGATAGAGATGGCTGAATCGCAGTAAATTCCATTAGAGGTAGGTTGGGGGATATCCCTGTGATAACATAACCATGGTCCACAGTAATCAACTCATCTACATCTACATGGTACCGCACAAGCCACCATATTCAACTAGAATGTGTGGCAGGGGATGATGACTCATACTATACCAGGCATGCCGCATTAAAAATAATGCCTTGTTTAGTTGTTGTCAAGCTACAAGTTGAATGTGTGAAATATCCCAAATAATTTATAAATATTTTTTACATATTTTAGTTCCCTGCAAGCCACCTCTAGGGTGTGAGAGGGGGGTGAACACACACGGAACTAATTTTGACCCGAATATGACCCTTCCGCGGTCGGAAAATGTTTTTCTGATCCCTCAACGTTCGTGGAAAAAATGACATATTAAATCTGTTCTATACTTCATCTCTCAAATTTTATGGAAATATAGTAATCTTTCTTACCACAGTACGATGGGGCTAATAATACATTTTCAACATCACTGCTAGAGAGACATCCTTCCAATTTATGTAAGAGATTTAATCTACAATAATGTACAGAATATTTAATCTATAATAATGTGCCTGTAGATAATGTTAGCTACATCTGCAGGCAATAAATTCTAAAAGTATAAAATGATCCTCCACGCATGCGATACGAGTGTCTAGTAGCAAGGGAAATGATGAAATGAGTCAAAATAATAATAGCAGTTGACTACTCAGAATTTAAGAACATCCTACGACGTGGTCACTTGAATTTACATTGATTTCTTATAATTCGTAGTGATAATCTTTAAGCCATCGATTCTACCGCTTGATCTATATCATGTTATTGTAATGATCTCTCATACCTTAGTGCGATGAGACTGTTAATACATTTTCAACATCATCGCCTGTTTCCAATCAATTGCCAAAGATTCAATCTATTATTATATCCTTCGCCCCGTGAGTGAACTCAAATACAGTTCCTCTAAAAATATACGTAGACCCACTAGTACGATATGATAAAGAAATAAAAAAAAATGATTTCATAAAATCTATTCCCTCTTTACTTCTCTAGGTTTTGTTTCGATTGGCACGGATGAAATCTCACGCTTAATCCTTTGGCTGTTTTTCTGCATATTTGGAAGGTATATTCGTACTTTATTCCTCCGTTATATCCGATTTTCTTCCAATCGCTTTATATTCTAGTATTTTCCTTCAAAATTTATGTATTATCTATTCCCACCAGGATTCCTTTCTTTCCTATTCCCTCCTCTGCCATCCAATGTCCCTTCGACGCTATTCCACTTGCTTGGAAACAGACCCATTTCATACAACGTCCGTTTCCAGTTCATGCTTTTGCTATCGTCACCTGAGCGAATGCCAGAGTTTACATAAGATAACGAAGAATTCATAATGTCCCCACATTACATCCGCCGATTGGATCACCAGGATAAAAAATGAGAGAAAGAAACAATCACTGACCGATTTAATCACCCATTGTTCTCACACACGATTCGTAGTGATGACAAAATTTAAAAAAAACACTACCATTTTCAATATTAAAAAAGAAATTTTTACCTTTACTCGAACATATCCCATAAATGAATAATGCAGATGGTATGAATGTACTTGTGTGTATGCACCAGGTCTGTCCCAATAGTAGAACTTATTTTTACCCGGATAGATGGACGGACGGACGGACGGCGATTTCTCTGGTTGAGTTCGTGGGTGGGGGATGGGGATGAAAGGAAAAACTGGGAGGCCTGTGACAGTTGCCTCCCATCCTTTGCGAAGAGCGGGTCGTTCTTTTGCGAAACCTTTATAACGTGATCACGTTACGCTCCGTCATTAACCGGTTTTGGAACAGCGCTACGCCATCAAATCTTGCTTGAAACTGGATAAAACCAACCGGGAAAGAGACTCATGCCATGCTCAAGGCAGCTTATGGCTTATATAACGCCATGGGTGGATCGGGTGTTTTGGAGTAGAACAAGTTGTTTCGGGAGGGTAGAGGAGATGTTGAAGATGCCGAACATTCAGGACGCCTTTCGACTTCAAGAAGTGACGAAAATCTTGCAAGAGTTAAGGCTTTGTTGGATAGGGATCGCGGAATAGATGTTTGCATGGTTTCTGATGAACTTGGCATTCCTAAAAGTGATGTCCATTGGCCGAAAACATGTGCATGAGAAAGCTGTGTTTGAAGTTACTGCCGCGAGTGCTCTCGGACGAACAAAAGGAAACTCGCACGCGCATCTGTCAAGCGCTTCTCGACTATGTGAGTCTAGGATCCAAATTATTTAGACAATGCCCCGCCAGACTTCTGCCTCTCCCCTCGCCACAAATCCTTGCTGAAAGAACGTCACCATGACTCGAGAAAAGTGTTACAACAAACCGTGACGAGAATACTTAGCGGCATTCCGGGCTCCGACTTCCAGAAGGTGCCCGAGGCGTGGAAAACCAGCTGTCAGCGGTGTGTGTGGACGCAAAAGGGCGCTAATTGGAAGACTTTTGAGTGAATGTACCGATTCTGGCGGTAAGTTTTTTTCAAATGGGCTCAGTGCGACTACTTTTGGGGCAGACCTTGTGGAGGAGTTGTTTTATGCGCAGATATATGCCCATATTGCATGCGTGAGTGAATATTAGCTAGGGTCCTAACACACCCTGCATATCCCTTGTGGCGACTTTGTGTCGCAAGGACATGAGTCCCACGTGCAGCTTCCTTCCTGCGGGGGGCCAAAGAACATGGGTCCCACGTGCAGCAGCCTGCAAAGGACAGGGGTCCCACGTGCAGCATCCTGCAAAGGACATGGGTCCCACGTGCAGCATCCTGCAAAGGACATGGGTCCCACGTGCAGCATCCTGCAAAGGACATGGGTCCCACGTGCAGCATCCGGCCTGCGGGGGACCACGAGACCCTATCCCTCATTTACCCCCACAGGGCAATGGTTAAGGCTGGACTCGCCTCGACGTCACTCCTTAAGGATGAATAACGAGTACCGTACCTGCTAAGGACGGTATATAAGGGCCCCATGCCTAAGGGAGAGGAGTCTTGTGTCTTGCCTCGCATAGGATCGTTAGCTAGTTCGTGCTACCAGTGCGACCAGCCGGCGACCGTGAAGAGGATCGTTGGTTAGGGCGTGCTACCAGTGCGACCAGCCGGCGACCGTGAAGGGGATCGTTGGTTAGGGAGTGCTACCAGTGCGACCGGCCGGCGACCGTGAAGGGGATCGTTGGTTAGGGCGTGCTACCAGTGCGACCAGCCGACGACCGGAAGACCAAGCAAGGTTTACTGACTTATCCCGTGAGTGTACGTGGATTGTTATAAGTCATGCAAGGGTTTTACTGTTCTTATTGTATGTCGTGTAGGTCTCTCGACAATAAATGTATAAAAAACAAGATATGACTTCATACTTTATCGACCCGTCCTTCCCCACCTATGTCCCTCGCGACATTTGCGGGGTGTTGTGTAGATGTAGATGGTTTTCCTTACTTCTCCCATTCTTCTCTTAACACCTACCTGCTTCTAACCATACCCTTCCATTTTACTGCTAATCTTCCCCACCACATTTCCAAGGATTTTTACTCTTCTTTCCTCTCTCTTTTCAAATGTTGCAAGTCTCCAAATCGTAAGCCGCGTGAAATTTGCGCATTCGGGATCATGAGGGGGTGGTCAGTTCCATTACCTGCACGCTTACCTTTAGGTTTCCCACGGAGTGCCAGATATCAGAAAATTGCATCTCTTGGATTGCATCAGATTACATGGCCCGAAGTCATCAACGGGGACTTGAATCCGGGACGGGCATAAACCAAACGCGTCAGTCGTAATTATCGAAGAAAGCGTATATTTAGTCCAATTTTAAATTTCAGGCGCATGATACTCAAGGTGTAATTGATAAATAAAAATGCCAAAGAAAATATTCATGACACCATGGTCATAAAATATAGAGCCCTAGATATTTTGTGCATGAGGGCACCCATCATAATTTGATTTGATATATATATATATATATATATATGTAATTATATATGTATTTATAAATCATATGCATATATAATTATGTTATATATATATATATATGTAATTATATATGTATTTATAAATCATATGCATATATAATTATGTTATATATATATATATATATGTAATTATATATGTATTTATAAATCATATGCATATATAATTATGTTATATATATATATATATATATATATATATATTTACATAATGATATTAAATATATATACACGCATACTATACACTCACTTCGGCCCGTTTTGTGATTATGTTTCAAAACGTTGTAGGTGATACTAACTTTCATAGTGCGATTGCAAAATAGTGGAATAATGATATCCAAATCTACATTTGCCCCAAATAAAAGAACATTTTTAATTAGCTCACCCAAGAGAATAACAGCGCTAAAACGCCCTGTTTCTGTATCGTAATCCTAGGTGAATAGACTGTGGAAGTCGAAAAAATATGGTTCAAAACTGCAGTTTCAACATTCCCTTTCCGACTCTGCGCTTTCAAGAAACTTGACGCAACCGTTCACCGAAGAAAAAAATGTATATATATATATATATATATATATATATATATATATATATATATATATATATATATATATATATATATATATAATGATCCAGTGAAACAAACGAGTGGGATTTTTTCTTAAACTTCCGGTTGCGAAGGAGAACGACATCCCGCTTTCCCACTTATTAAATTCTCATGTTAAGTTTTTCTCTTTTTTTTATCATTTTCCCCTCCCTCGAACGGCAGCACGCGAGTGGAGCCTATTTTGTTCGACTAGAGGCGAGGGTGAAACTTTCCAGGAGGAGGGGCAATTTCAAGGGAGTGAATGCCTGCCCCGGAGAACGGGAAATTGAGTTTCTGCCTTACGATGCCGGTTACATGTTCTAAGGTAAGGGATCACTCATTCCTCCTCGTTAGGATCACCTGCAACGTATTGGAACATAATTTAATGAAGTTTTCAGAAAACCACCGAAGTGACAGGCTGCGTGTATATATACGAGTGTTACCCACACCTCATTTATATATAATATGTATCATGTATATATAAACGTATATGCATATGATATATATACATGTGCGTGTATATATATATATATATATGTGTGTGTGTGTACGAATTTATATATATATATATATACACTGTGGGTCATGGTAGTCCACGGGTAGAGCGTTGGACTACTGACTGGAGGGCTCGGGTTCGATTCCGGGGAAATCCTCTCTGAGCGACTGCAGCTCCACCCAAGCGATGTGATTTTTCGGGTACCAGATCTTCCTGGAAAACCATAACCAGCACAGGGATAGGAACTGGCCAATAATCAACTCCAAGATCGGTTTGATGGGTGACGGTAGAGTTCACCCCGTACTAAGCCCTATACGGCGTGTGAAATTCACACATCAGTGTAGATGGGCCAGTTTCTTTCTCTGTGCTGGTTATGGTTTCCCTGGAATACCTGGTACCCGAAAAATAACTCAAGATGCTCAGAGAAGGAGTCGAACCCTATCCCTCCGGTCAGTCACCCAGAGAACTACTCACTTGACGGTCACGTCCCCGTCAATACACACATTCAATCGTATGCACATTATACAATAATTGAATTAATCAGTTAATTTGTATGTATTGAATAAATTTGATCTTTAAATCGATATTGTTATGATTATTTATCTTGCGAGGGAAGATGGAGTAATTGAGCATGTATTTTACGGTATCTCTCTTCGTATTTTGTTACCCCCTGTGGTCGAATCAACCCTTATAATTTAGTGACAGAATAATTACCTCTGTTTCGCAAAGAAAACACATTTGTCCTATACCTTCCGAAAAATCTTCAGGCCTTGCCCCCTTTCTTTCAGAATCAAAGGGCTCTCAACCTAATTCATCCAACACACACGTAAAGATTACTCTCTAACTTACTCTCTTCCTCGAACAAGGAGAGAGTAAGCTTTCTTAAGAGAGAGATTTCTTCCATCGAACCGAAATGAATTGCAGATAACCAAGCCATGCTTTCCAAATGAGGCTTCAATAATACATAATATCATCTTACCTTTTCATTATCTTTTCCTACGTTTAAAAGTTATTTTCGTGTCGTATGCGGTTCGCAGTAGTAAATATTCCTTTTAAGTTAAGAGAGCTATATTGAAATGGTACTTTTTACTAACGCCAATTATTAAACAGAATTAGTTCAACCAATAAAAACGTTTATAATGTTAATATTTAAAAAAATTCTGATAAAGATTAACAATCAACTCCGACGAATCGATTGAATAAATCACAGTAATACTTTGAAAAATTCCTCATTTTTTTCTGTTTTAACCTCCACGTCCACATGTTTCTTTGCCAAATAACTCGGCATTAAATTAGCAGAGGTTGCGTGCATTTTTTTAAGGATTCTTCTTAATTTTCTCGCACCATCAATCAACCCAACTGTGTAGACAAATATTTCTATAGACGGCTTTAAATTACCGTCATTTAAGAGAAAAGAATTCCCTGTAAATCGTTGTGCAATGCCTTTGGTTCTCGGCTGTTGACCTCATTTGATATGAAAAACCGCAATTAAATTTCATTTACGATCAATCGTCTTACCCTGTCATTGTTAACTCATTGCCACGCTGGATTGCGTTTAATACAGATCGCTGGGAAAAACTTTCATGACATTAACACTGGAAAGAGATATTTCATCAATTTATTTCATAAAATGGTGTCTTATACTCGAGATGCCTTACGTCCTGTAATTATGGTTACGCATCATATTTTAAAACCCTGATGATTACCCAAAACTAACATGGCGGACTACATGCTACTCTTTTTGCTTGCCGAATCTCTCTTATTGCACGTCCTTCACTCCTTCCTTGGTCTGTCCAGCATTTCAGGCGCCATAACTCTACTCCCACCTAAGTATTGATTCCCATCTAATCTCTTTCAAGTGCACATGCATCAACATAAGTTGTATGGGACCCGCACGAAGAAAGGCATATTACAAAACTGGAGAAGGTCCAAAGAAAGGCTGCCAGATATGTATTTGGGAAGCATAGGAGGATGGAGAGTGTGATTGAAATGTTTAAAACGCTGGGCTGGGAACCTTTACAAAGTGGAAGAAAGATAAACAGGCTTTGTGGAATGTTTCGAATTCTGAAGGGAGAGAAGGCTTGGGCAGAACTAAGGGAAGAGGCGGGAAATCCAAATTTAATAGGAAGATTTGACCACAAGTTCAAGGTAAAATGCCGTGCACAAAGAACGAATAAAACCAAATTTTCATTTCTTGATAAAACAATTGTTGATTGGAACAGTTTATCTGCAAAACTATCGAGCCCTTTTATAGCAGGGTAAATACTTTCAAGAAAACAAATTTATATGATAATATAGAATAGAATACAATTTAGCTGATAATTTGATTGATGTGTTGTGTAAAATTGTATGCAATAGCTTGGTTTTAATTTTATTTTCTTGCTGACTGAGTAAGTGATGTTAATGAGATAGGGATTTTCTTTTTGTATGTGAC
Organism: Hetaerina americana; assembly: GCF_022747635.1. Taxonomy (NCBI): domain Eukaryota; kingdom Metazoa; phylum Arthropoda; class Insecta; order Odonata; family Calopterygidae; genus Hetaerina; species Hetaerina americana. Next base: position 49,609 of record NW_027287439.1, on the reverse strand, counting down.
ATTGGTGTTTGGAAGTTTCCTTTAAGTGTATTTTATTCTGACTGATTTAATTCATTATCTTTTGAGATATTGATTGGACTTCAGATTGTCATGTTATTTTTCCAAGACTAGTTTAATTGTAATACTTGGGACTTGTGTGCCACATGACATTGTCTATCTGAACATGTGAGTTTTAATAATAATAGGAATAAAAAATATTTACGTACACAAACAAAAATACATATTTCGGCGTGAATAATGTTCTTATAAAAAACTTCCGTGACCAAAGCGAATTTATTTCTTTGAGTTCTTGCTTAGAGTTGCCTTGCATTGAACGGAAGAAGTGCCTTTGGGATAGCTGCCCAATAATTCACAATAATGGATTTAATTATGGTTAGTTTTTATTAAGCCCGAACTTTTTGAAATATTGCCCAACACAATTAAAAAAGATGACGATTTCCATTAATAAAGGAATTTTCACGGGTCGTTCCTGCAGTAAACTAACGTTTTCTAGTCTTCCCAGGCAAGTCATTAAAACCCACTCACCGTTTCTTCTCCTTAGTCGGAGACTTCCGCAGCAGTAATTACGGGATTTCCTCCTCAAAGCTAAGTCTCCCGGAAGATCAACAGTCCAGGCAAGGCAGCAAGGGACGTTGTTACTCCAACGAATAATTACGTCCTTGACCCGCGGACGAGTTAAGATTTTACTTTAGGGCGAATAGACTTAATACTGCGGAATAGCAAGAAACAGCGAATTCGTCTCTGCATGAAGGCCGGTGCACACAAAATCCATTGATCCCTTAATAAGTAATTATTACCATTATTACACAGAGTGTGTGGCAGGGGGTAATTACACACCAGACTATCCTTGACCCAAAACACATTTACCTCCCAGCGCGGTCGGAAAATTTTATTCTGATACCGTATCGTTCGTTAGAAATATAACATCTTTAACCTCTCTGTTTTACTCTTAATCTTTCTAATTTTATTTGCATGATCTTTCCTAAATTAGTACGATGGGGTTAATAATAAAATTTCAACATCACTGCTAAAGAAACCTTCTTACAACCTGATGATGACCTGATGATGACCTGACCTGATGACCTGACCTGATGATGACCTGACCTGATGACCTGACCTGATGACCTATCAGGTGACCTGATGATGTTATGCCATAACGAAACCTAGGTCGTAATAAAAGTTTTTTATGTGGAAAGGCGAAGCATTTTAAATTTAATATCAATCTCGTCCAAAATTGTTTATTTAACCCTTATTGTCTTGAATGAAACTTAAGGTATTTTTAAAACGACTAATTTTATAGAATTCAATTATTTTAAGGAAGTGTAAAGTAGTTTAAGCGGTCATTCATTATCCTTAAAAAGTAATATCTATTATATGGTAGTCAAATATTTAAGGTAGGGTTTGAATAGAAATACACTGCCTACCGGTACATTCATAATTCTGGCCTAACAAGACTTGTATACTCTAAACTATTACACACATTTCTTCATTTCCGCTTACTTTTCGCCTTCCTTCATTCCGTCGAGCAGACCTATTCTTCACCCTCCCCCTCGGTCTTATAAAATAAGATCTTTAGAATATTTTTAGATTGGAAATAATAGGGTGAAACACAATACTACCTGTATTGTATCGCAATATTATCATTATTATAAGTTAATAAATCCCGTTGCAATTAGGCGATTGCCCAGTTGGTAACTGTCAAGTCTGTGGAACGGTCACTCTTACAATGCACATACATACATACATTCATACGCACAAGAAGAACAGATATGAGACAAAATACTCGAATATAAAATATTTTTAATAGGTACAATAGTACAATAATCACTGATCATTGAAGACTATATCACCCAGTGGCTGGTTTGCACTTATTCATAAAACTCCTAAAATAGGATGGAAAGGGCTCCAGGAAGCTGGATCCAATCAGCAATAGTTGTGTTTAAGAAAGAGTATTTTTCTTATTTGATTTTTTTGCGTTCTTATTTTTCTTTGAAAACTGTGTTCCTTTTTTCGCTTGAAGTTTGATTTTTCTATCTCTTTCCATAAATCTTCCCACTTTTCGTCCTTTTTAAAATTCAATACATCGCGCCTAAACTACTCTTTTTTCCTTCTATTTCTTATGTATAGGCAAGAGGCAGAGTCAATTTGATGGACACATTAAGTCCTCCAATGCATTTTTCTGATAATGAAAAAATGCATAAAAATGTATTCTCACAAAGGGGAACAGGTAAAAAGGCTCATAGGGATAGGTTTGGAGTTGACGGAGGATGAGTGACACATCTAATGGCTCATGACCTAACAGCCACTGCCACAAGTCCATACGATGGCTTGAGGGGATAGTTTATAAAATGTACTAGATAGATTTGTGCATAGTGTGTTCGTTGGGGTGGGGGAACTGCTCCCTCCACACCCTATTTGCCCTCTTGTGCCTACTCCGTGACTGGTCTTCGCATAGACACAAAAGTAGTTAAGGTGGCAAGCTCGACATTTGACGAACAAGCCCACGAGAATGCGACAATCGAAAGATTTCGACTAGATCATCTGCGATGAAGAACTCGACGGTGTCCGTCAGTAGGGAAGAACTCGACGGACACCGTCGAGATCGCGGCGATTTCCCAAAGCTTTAAAAAACAAAATGTCATCCACTGAGAAAGGTAGCTCCCAGTTTGTATGAGAAAAGCAAATTAAAAAGAGTGAGAGGTAGGAAAGAAAGAAGGAAGAAAAAATAAAGATTGGTGGAACATCATACGTACTGTAGGGTGAAAAATAATGACCGAAAAATGATACGCTTAGGGCGTTCTCCCGCTCTCAGGGTTTTCTTTTTTGTGAAAAGGGTCCTCCTTAACGCACGCGTGCACGCCCATCGCATCTTATCCGGAAGCAGTCGTGATAAAGAGGGAGGGACGGAATGAGCCAACGCAATGAAAAAAAAATGTATAAAAAATAATAATTAGGGAGTTAAAAAAATTGGGGAGGGAAAGGTAGAGAAGATTGGGGATGGCAGCCTAATGGCAGGTAACCTTTATAAATCCACTGCCTTTCCCCGACCCCGCTGACCGCCTTCCCATGATCCCCTTGGCCGATGGCAATGCCCCCCTCTACCTAGGACGGCACTGCCACAGGACTGACGCAACGCGTGGAAGAGGGGTGCGCTACTAATGTACGGAGCCAGCCAACACCTTCCCAGAACACCATTAGGGTTTTCCTCCCTTTCTAAACCCCCTCAACGCCTTCCTCCAAGACGACGTACACCCTGCTCAATAAATACGCGTGCTGGGGCCATAAAAACTTAATTTTGGAAAATTTAGCCTACATCGATTTTTTCCGCTTCAAAGTAATATCAATTCGTTGCTATGCAGTTATTCAGGCTTCATTTCCACTGTTCATAACACCCTTGGAAGTCCTCAGCAGTTAGGCATGTTAGTTTTCTTGTTTCTTTTTTTTATTGTGTCCACTTCTTCCCAGTGATGTCCCCTAATCACATTTTTGAATTTTGGGAATTGGAAAAAGTCACAGGGGGGGGGGATATCTGGCGAATGAGGAGGATGGTCAAGGATGGTGATTGATTTTTTTGCCAGAAACTGGCGAACAATCAAAGCTGAATGTGCAGGTGCATTGTCATGGCGAAGGACCCATCAATCCTGTTTGATTGAAATAGTGTGCATTGTTAATTTTCCCAAATTCAGTTCATCAGATATCATTCGGACAGTTTTTCGACGATCGGTAAGGAAAAGGGACCGCACACGATCAATGTTGCTGTCAACACAGGTGGTGGTTGAAGTTCGTCCCGACCTTGCATCATCCGTGGCATCTTGTCGGCCATCTCTAAAACGCCCAATCCACTTGAAAATGGATGTTTTCTTCAGAGCATTATCACCGTAAACAGCTGTCAACGTATCAGTAATTTCTTGATAAAATTTCTCGCATTCATCGAAGAAATTGATGTTGATTCGTTTCTCCGTGATTTTGTCAATTTCCATTTTTGACAAGCATTAAAAACAAGGACAACAGGAACTCATACAACTGCTTGCATAAGGAAATGTTAAAAGTACAGCGAGAGAATCTCTCCATCAATATACGATAGCATATTGGTGATGCGACTTTAAATAGCCCACCGTTTTTCATTCACAAAAACCTATCGATAAGATATAAGACCCTACCCGAGGAAACTAACCCCTGAGGAAAAATGGATGAACAAAATATATACATAAGTTAAAGGACAACAAAAGAAGCCCTCAGTTTAGAGTTAAGAAGTTAATATTCAGATAAGTCAAGGAAAATATATAGAAATGCATGCAAGAGGCCATTTCTCTTTTAGGGGTAAGATTACTAGCGATGAGAGAGATATTTACTAGCAATCGGATTATGGAAAACGAAGATACGAGAATCATCCGGAAAGTAGTACCCGTTCGTGAAATATAAAGACAAAAGTAAATATTAACAAACATAAAAAATTTTATTTGAAAGAGGATACTTTAAACTACTTCTCAACATAATCTCCAAGCAAATTAAGGCATTTGTCATAACGTGTGACAAGTTTCTGTATTCCTACTGCATAGTCCTTCGCCGCCAGCTCATTGAGATACAGGGTCACTCCTTCTTTAAGTTCTTCATCGCTGTCAAATCTTTTTCCTGCCAAAAAGTCTTTAAGCTTTGTAACGAGATGAAAATCTGAAGGGGCCAAGTCCGGGCTATACGGTGGATGGTCGAAAGTTTCCCATTTGAATTGCTGCAAAAGTTTTTGTGTTATCCCAGCTGCATGAGGCCTGGCATTGTCATGAACGAGAATGACACCAGTAGACAATAGACCTTGCCGCCGATTTTGTATTGCCCGCCGTAATTTCTTTAATGTTTCACAATACGCATTGGCATTAATAGTGTCTCCACGGGCCATAAAATCAATAAGCAATACACCTCGTCGATCCCAGAAAATGGTTGCCATGAGTTTCCTGGTGGACAGAACTGTCTTGAATTTTTTTGGTTTGTTTGGTGAATGAGCATGATGCCACTCCATTGACTGTCGTTTACTCTCAGGTGATGCATAACAAACCCATGTTTCGTCACCAGTAATTATGCGAGTCAAGAAAGAGTCTCCTTCATCAGAATAACGTCCCAAAAACGTCAGTGCTGCAGCCATACGCTTGGTTTTGTGCTCATCTGTAAGCTTGCGAGGGACCCATCTTGCACAAATTTTTGCATAATGCAGATGGTGTTTAACAATTTCATGAACAATTGTTCGAGAAACATTGGGAAAATGCTCACAGATGTCATCAATTGTGACGCGCCGATCGTTCCTCACGAATTCGTCAACTGAGCTCACCAGTTGGTCTGTAATGACAGACGGTCTGCCCGAACGCTCATCGTCGTGTGTGTTCCCCCTCCCCATGTTGAAGTTGCGACACCACCGCCGAACAGACGACTCGTCCATTACATTGTCTCCATACACCTCCTTTAATTGGCGATGAATATCACATGGGCGAACGTTTCTTGCATTGAGGAATTTAATCACTGCCCTCACTTCACAACTGGCGGCGTTCTCAATTTTTTTAAACATTGTAAACAATCACAGAAACAACACAGGCAATGCTAGCGTCACGCAACTTGGCTCAGAGAAGGCAGACAAGCCACTGAAGCTATCTGACCTCGTCCAGCGGCTACTCGCGTCGTCAGCACTTCATGCGGCACGAACGGGTACTACTTTCCGGATGACCCTCGTAGGTTAGCATGAAAAGACAAAACTGCTGAAGGCAAACAGTTCCAGTGCAGGCACAAGGAAGAGATTCGGTAGAAGTTTAATATGGAGTCCACTTTTCCAACGGTTGTGAGACATGAATGAAAAGGGAATCATGAGGAGAGAATATTGAATAGCGACGAAATAAGTGATGGGGCTAAAACTCAATTTCTTCAGTTCCATCATTATCATTTTTTCAACAATTGAAATACAGGGTGCATTCTAAATGTAATGCAATTATTTTTTAAAAGGAATTTATTAAACAGATTTACGCAAACACTTGAAATTCTCCAAAGTACTGTCCTTGGACCTCTAAATACTTTTTCCAGCGACCCTGCAATGACCGATACGCGCCCTGGAAGGCGTCTTCGGGGACCTCTCGCAAGGTCTTCGTCACGGCTGATTGGATCTCTTCTATGGACGAAAAAGGGGTTCATGTCAGGGCTGCCTTAATCCGAGGGACCGAAAAGAAGTCTGCTCGGGCGACGACAGGACTATAAAGGGTTGGGGCAGCGTTAGCATCTGGTTTTTAGCCAGGAACTTGCGGACTCGTAGCGCGTTGTGGCTAGGCGCATTGTATGTATGGGTGAGTATGTTGTATGAACTAGGCTGGGAGTCTATGACTTCTTGAAGAGAGCAGGTAAGGCACTATTTTTCAGTTTTGGTTTTTAAAAGTTTTGTTAGCACTCTGCAAGCCACCGCTAGGGTGTGTGGCAGGGGGCGACTACGCACCAGACTTTCCCTAACCCAAAACACCCTTCCTTTAAATTGCTGTCGGACAAAAGTTATTTTATTCTATTTCGCTATCGTCCGAGGGAAACAAAACCTACACCCCACTCTTAAAAACCTAGAGGACACACTTTTCTTGCAAAACAGAACATAATCATATATAGGTACATTCGACCGCCGTGATAAAATGTGAGAAAGATGGACACCGTCACAGACATATTCAAGTAACCGTTTTTTTCTCGCAACATACGCAATTTTACAAGATCTAACTTGAGCGCATGAAAAATTTAATTGATATCTCACTAAAGTTAATGAAATTGTCAAAAACAACAATTATTGCGTGATGTACATAGACATGTACATCGCCCAAACAGAAATCGCGAGGGTAGATTCCTTTAAATACTTGGGTGTAACAATTACTCACGATCTGTCCTGGGGAAAGCACATACGGGAAATACGCGGTCGTGCTAATAAAAAATTGGGATTTGTAAAAAGAGTGCTGGGTAAATGTGACGAAAAAGTGGAGGAGCGAAGTTTTCTTGCCCTAGTCAGGCCCCACCTAGAGGATGCTGCCAGTATATGGATTCCTCAAGAGATAAATTTAATTTTGGAATTGGAACGAGTTCAGCGGAGGGGGGCTGGATTTGTCAAACATTGTTATGACCAACGCAGTAGCGTAACTAATTTGCTAGAAAATTTAGGCTGGGATTCCCTTACACAGCGGCGTTTACAATATAGATTAAACTTATTAAAAATATTTAAAGATGGGTCCTTTTCCGGTGACATCAAGAACATAAGACGAACCCCAACGTATTACGGGCGGAGGGATCACGAATATAAGATAAGAGAAATAGACTGCAAGACAGACAGATTTAAATGGTCATTTTTTCCGAGAACAATAAGAGACCAGAATGCTTGTAATCGAAATCCCTCAGGAGTCGGCTCGACATAATAAGTAATAACCTACAAGGTAGCGACTGCGCATGGTAATACGATTATATTTATATTTTTTTTTGCAGGTTCCCCTTACCTTTCCCCATCCATTTGAAAAACCCTAACTCCCTCATCCCTAACCCTTTCCTCCTGGTGCTGCACCCCCTGCCACACACCTTTTTAGTGGTTTGCAGGGTATTGATGTAGATGTAGATGTATGTGCACGAATGTGTTTGTGTAAGTGATATCATGCATGACTTGTGTAAATAGTATTGGAAATATTATCGGGAAACTAGATTTATTTGGGATAATACGATAATACCTCAGAGTTCGTCAAAGTACATCCCTTGAGCGTCGACACATTTTGCCAGCGACTTTTCCACGACTCGAAGGCTCCCTTGTAGGCAGATTCCGGAAGGTCCTTAAGGGTACACATGCAAGCTTCTTTCACGGGACTTGGGGTGGTGTCCTTTGAATTTTAAAATTTTCACTTTCGGTAATAGGAAATGGACTTCTTATGCCAATTTCGGACAATAGAGGGGGTTGGGGAATCGTCGCGATGGCGTTGTAGAAGGTATTCCCTAGCAGACACTCGACTCTGCTCTTGGGCGACCATCAAGACCTTCGGGACGAATTTCGGCGCAGATCTTTCGTGTCACCAAATTTTCAGTGATAATGGTGTGCATTGTGATCTTCTCAATGCCGCAATACGATTTGCAATCATAGAGACGACACAGTTAACCGCCTGTGTGAATACAGTACTTCACCTACACGTCAGAAAAACATTGTTCCCGATTCTTTTTATGCAAACCTTATATGTTCAAGTGAGTGCATAAAATAATAAATGTACATGTCTGCATGAATAATGACCAGGGCTCTACCCCCCCCCCCCGCTTTACGCCATTGAGGCGTATTGTGTATAAAAAGATGAAGTAAATAGTTTAAGAAAACTATGACGCGAAGTAAAGAAGTTAAGGAAAGATTTGAAACGACTTGAATACGAGTAATTCACGTGGCTCGGGCAATTAGAGGCCGGGGTGCCTGCTAACCACTGCAAACCAACACAAATAACATTTCAGCCGTCCCACAATTCTCTTCGCTCCATTAGTCTGCGAAAAGACTTTTAGAAACGATGGTACGTAAAAGTTTTAATGTTTTCGGTCAACTCTTTGGCGTTCACAAAAGGGTGCACTAGGGGGCAACCATGGTTTCCGTTGCCAACCTCGGAGGACACCCTTCCCCCATTCACCCCATCGCTTTGCTCCTCTTACCAACGGAAAGTCAATTAGCCAAAAGTGTTCGGAATCGCACTGCTATTTTCGGCCGGTAAACTCAAACGGGGTTTTTACTGCCTTTTAAATCGCCGGGGAACGGCGTCATAACTCTTTAAACCGACGGAGAGTAAATTAATACTTCGAAACCCTTCCGCACTTCCAAAGAACGGCGCGATTTCCCTCATTTAGTTGCTTCGGGGAAAGCATTAAAGTGGCTCCCACCCAATGGGGAGGAATCGGGAGGATCACTAGCGTAAATAAGTAACTTTGACTGGGACTTGAACTACGGATCGTCCGACTTGCCGGGCCAATGCTTTGTGTTTGTCATTAATGTCTATTCCTATCCCTTGTTATATTATATCTTTATCCATTATATTTATATATTATTTAAAGAAAGATATATCTATATGTGTATTATATGTATATATATGTGTGTGTGTATATATATGTATATATATGTGTATATGTGTGTGTTTATATATATATATATATATATATATATATATTACAGGGAAGGGAACTGGCCCCCCTACCCTGATGTTCGATTTTCACACGCCGTCATATACATACAGGACTGTATACATAACATTTGGACGGCACAATAGAACACAAAAATGCATGTCATACAGGTCAGACTCTGAAAAAGGCTTAAGAGAAGACGGCTGAAAGCTTAAACTTTCTGAAATCTGAGTGTCCTTTTACGTGTTATCTATTTATATTTTTCTGTCCTCTTGTGCCGTCCGAATGTTATGTTGCTCGTATAATATACACCAAGTATATACCATATTAGCTCATTGGGACTATGTTGTCCAGTGTTTAAAGCGTTTGACTACTTCGTTCAATTCCCGGGCACCCTTCTGGCACCCTCAGCTTCACCAAAGCTGATTGATTTTTCGGTTACCAGAGCTCCCTGGGAAATCACAGGTGGTACAGAGAAAGAAGCTGCCGTTTTCTCCCTCATCCTTATTACCCTGAAGTGCCAGTTTCACACGGCCTGGGGCTTAGGGCTGGGTGGACACAACCCTCAAACCTATCAAGCATCTTTGTGATGACAACTTCAGGTGTATACTATCTAGATAATTTGAATGAACATTAACGAATATTTATTTGTTTGTATTTCGGGGAATTTCTATTGCTTTCATTTTTTTATTCGTGACCCACGTATTTGTACTTTCATTCTGTCCAATTTCTTTCTTTCCCTTCCGCTTTCCCATCATTCCAACTACTATCACGACCTTTTCGACATCCAAATGCATTTCACTATTTCCTCCGTGCACTTTCTCGTATTTTCTTCATATTTCTTCCAAAATAACTTCCCCTCTTCACCCTGCTGTTTGTGACAACAGATTTTGTTTTTCTCTCTGTCCAACTTTATTTCCTCCGTTCTTTTCCGCCACCACGCCCACATGTCAAAAGCCTCTGCAATCTAAAATCATCCTTTTTGCCTCAAACACCAGGTCTCAAATCAGTAAAGCACTGCACTTCATAGTAAGGCTTTTGACGAATTTTCTCTTCACATTCTCCAAACTCTTTGTAACCGTCATCAATTCACTTCTTGTTGAGGATGCATAGTAATGCTGTATATAATATAATAAGGATGGTAGATGGATGACGCGAAAAAAATGACGTCATTAGTCTCATTATCTATCTCACTTCAATATGTCTTATTGTCAAAAAAGAATCAAGTGAAATATTTTATATCAATTATATTCTGCAAGTTATTGTATGCAATACACAGCAGTAAATAGTATCATTGACTTCATTGGTTAAAAGAAGAAAGGCTTATAAAAGGTTGTATCTATTATTTGAAAATGTTGCGTTAGGGAATTTTTGTTATTACACTAAAAGTTAATAAATAAGATGTAAATCGTTACATGCAGGTTATGTACCTGTATGTACAAGTTCGAATTACAGCTCTGAATCAATGGACCGGTCTTGAAAGATGAATACATACCGGTCTTGCGAGATAAGGAAGCGGGGAATCTTTTCTGTTAGTTTTCACCATTCAATTTTCTTTCCCCGAGGCGGTTTTTGTAAATTTAACGATAGGGGAATCAATAGAAGATAAGTAGAAGAGCCCCTGCTACTACGGGAGTGTAATTGCATGAGACAATGAAAAGCAGGATCGCCTTGGCGAAGAAGGCATATGAAAATAAAAAGGACAAGACACAAACATCTGGAATTGGAAATTAGAAAATCCTTTGCAAATACGTTTATTTGGATTAAATTACTATGGATGCGAAACTTGGACATTGGGAAGGAGGGCCGATGTTCGGTTGGAAGCAATGGAAATATGGATTTGGAGAAAAATAACAAGAAAAAGATAGGATTGACAGGAAGAGCAGCATAGAAGTATGGAGAGAAATTAAATAGGACAGGAATCTAATAAATGAAATTGAGAAAAGGAAAATCAAATTTGTTGGACATTTTATCAGACATAACAAATCCCTGGAAAATATAATGGTGGAGATAATAATAGGAAAAAATGAAGAGGAAGGCTAAAGAAGAAATTATTGATGATATAAAAGGTGCTATGAGAATAACTGAAATGGAGAAAGACCAATGGCTGCAACGACAAGACTCCGCCTTTAGAAGATGATGATTAGGAGGGAATCATACAGGGTTCGTCCGGAAAATAAGTATACTGACTCCTGGGCTGGGCGCGCCGCTCCAGGCGCGCCCAGCACCGCTCTGACGGGCTGCGATTGGAGGGGGGTATGTTGGCAAGCGACGCTGAAAAAGGCAGTCGGCTCTGAGCTGTGGTGTAGTGAGGAGCTCTGTTAACGCGAACCTCCACGCTCGACCCACGTCACGGAACGCGATGCCGAAGTTTTTGGAGCAGCGTTATTCCATCAAATTTGCGGTAAAGCTTGGGAAATCGTCTACCGAAACTGTCGGTATGATTAACCAGGCTTACGGGGAGTCAGCCATGTCCAGAAACATGATCTTTCGGTGGCACAAGATGTTCGTGGAGGGCAGAGAAGAGGTCGACGACGAGTCTTCGAGAGGTTCCCGATGATGCCTTCGCGGGAGCGTTCCAGGAATGGGAACGCCGCTGGAACAAGTGTATCGACTCACAAGGGTCCTATTTTGAGGAATATTAGCTTAAGATATGTAAAAGTGTAATAAATTTTTTTTCCTGAGCTCAGTACACTTATTTTCCGGACGAACCCTGTAGTCCATGTAAGAGTGTTATGTATGATTATACGAGCTGTAGGTATCTGCAAACCGAGTTTGAATATCTCTATTCACACTATGTTCCGCAAGGATATGCAGCAGAGGATGTTAGGATGCCAGCCATGCACATGCAACTCCTTGTGCATGCATGTATTAGAGTGTACACATGTATTAGGTAGTGTACAAACACGGTTGAGCACATAAACGCATAAATTCTTGAATCGAGTGCTTTGGGAACGATTTTGTTAAGACTGCTCATCACATTATAATGAAAATATTATTGCTGCTGCATTGACCACGAAAATCAGCGACAAGTGTGAAATTAATATCTTCCTTCATGGAAAAAAAGTTGCATGAAGCACAATTACCATTAATATACTGGTAAGTACAAGTATATTAGTCAAAACATTACTTCGCTGTTTCAATGGTTCAATTAGGCCCCATTTGCAATAGGTAGAAAATTTTTGGGATGCATGAGAGAAAGGGTTGACTCAGGATTTGGAAAAGGTTCAGAGATAATTCGCAAAAATAGCAACGAGAAAAGGCTAAACGCGTGATGGGTATGTTGGGAGGGATCAGGTTGGGAGTGTCTTGATTCCCGAAGAGAGGAGACAAGACTGGAAAAACCTTCTGGAAAGGTATTAGTTTTTGCTGAGATTTCCAATAACACGGAGGACATTATTCATTACCATTTTCTTAAGGCAAAATGCAAAGACTTGGTCAATTATTGCATGGTGCAAAAATAATTATGCATGTGTGCATGAGTTTTTTTGTATATTAGCCCCAATTCAAATCCTTTCTTTTTGAATAACTGATCGAAGCACTCTTCCCCTTAATAACATTTTTTTTATTTTACGACCGGGTTTCGATGCATTACATCATAATCAGTACCTGGTGACATATAGATCTGATGATGATATAATACATCGAAACCCGGTCGTAAAATGAAAATGTTATCAAGTGGAACAGTGCTACGATCAGTTATTCATGATGCTCGACTTCCACCACATAACGCCTGAAGCTACTCAATTTGTCCTTTCTTTGTGTTTCTATGTTTGAAAAATCTATATTAGTGTTTGTGTATGTATATATATATATATATATATATATATATATATATAATATATATAACATTTGGACGGCACAGTATAGCCCAAAAATAAAATAGATGACACGAAAAAGGACTCTCACATTTCAGAAAGTTTAAGCTTTTGTCTTTCTCTGAGGTCATCTTCAGGTCAGACTCTGTCTCCGTATATATATATATATATATATATATATATATATATATATATATATATATATATATATATATTTATATGTGTGTGTGTGTGTGTTTTTTTTCACATATTCATATATATATATTCTTTCAGATGGATACAGATATAAGGAAAAGGGATAGGAACACACATGTGGCGAACAATCCTGTTTTCATATTTTGAATACACATGGTGTGGTGTGGGGTTTTCGTGATGGAATGCACATATATTCAAATATACGCATGAACTAATATTTCTGGATGTTCGATTGGTCCGCTACCACTCCCCGCCATGGCCCAAAGTGGCGACTTACGTGGTACTGTGTACTACGTACTCATGTGTAGATATCCAGAGCCAGTTATATTATAAAGAAAGAATTACTCCTGTATAATTTTAATGCGCTTGGAATATTCTTCTTACAATACCATATGTATAACCGATAGCTCTCCATATAACAAAACATCGCATGAATAAGGGATATCTGTCCAAATGTGAATTTGTCCGACATTATAATCTGAGTTTTCGTTCACATTGGCTGAGAAGGAAGAATTGGGGGGGGGGGTCATGGAATAATTTTTTAGACAGGAAGAGTGAGAAGTTAAAACATGCGTCAGTTTCGAAGGATGGACGGGCGTGATCGGCGTTAGAGACAAGGGACACTCCGTGGCATGGGATTCAAATGGGGAAATGCTTTTCAAAGGAGGAAGCCCAACTGTGAAAGCAAACGCTAAGGTTAGAATGGCGGACCCATAAAACCTTCCTGTAAGAGGACGTAAGGCGATCGTAAAAATTTTGTAAGAGGGAGTTACGTAAAATGTTTGTTTTCAGAGGTTTTTATTTTTTAAAGCTCCTTGATATTTGTTTCTCGTCAGGTTTTTTATGGGCCATAATAAACAGGAAGAAAAAAAATGATGCGACGAGAGGGGAGAAGGACCAAGAGGATTGGAGATTAAGAGGAGACAGAGGGGCAGTGCGGGGTGTGGTTGGAAACGGTGGGGAAGGGTCAAAACTAGGATAAGATGACGATGGGCACGAGAGAAGAAGCTACGTAGGCTGCCCTGAATGCAATAGACAGGGAAGGGAAAGGTGGCAAAGGACGTTCGAGGATACATTGGACTAGGGTCAAATCATGGAGGGCAGGAAAGAAAATGTGTTTTTCAAAACCTCCGAGGAAGGAAAGGGATTTGAAAATCAAGTCTCCCACATTAGATCAATTTCTGGGCATCAAACAAGCACTAATTATTGAATCTCCCCTTCCAACAATCACGTACAACAATTTTGCTTGCGTAATTTATCCGAAATGTTGTTAGCATGAATAATTAATAGTATTGATTTCAAACAACATTAGAATCATATTATTATTAGCTATATAGTTCAAAAAGAATAAGATCGCCCTGTCTTCGCTAAGACCATTAAATTAAAGGAACGAAGACTTTAATAAACCCTACAGGGACCGCTTAAAACAAAACAAAGGTTATGCGGTTTTCGGGAAAGAAAAAGGCCAAGTTAACTGCCCAATTAGTAAAAAATAGAGTAAATGGGACGGTTAATCAATCTTGGCATTATTTATCACCTTGGTGGTCAATTAGGTAAGGGGCCATGAAGAAGAATTACAAATTGGGCAAAGAAGCTTTCTCACGGAGGAGGGCATTGGTGACAGGGACGTGGAGTAATGATGTTAAAAACATATAAGCAAGTTGATAGGCGTAGATTGGAGTCTTTTGAAATTCGGGTGTGGAGAAGGATTGAGAGGGTTGAGTGGACAGAAAGGAAAACAAACAAGGAAGTGCAAGGCATGATAAAAAGGGGAGGAGAAGGGGATTGTTGGAAGGAACCCAAAGGAGGCAGTAAAGATGGATGCAGAGCATATTGATTGAAGGCGTGGTTTTTCTAAAATATTGTCTTTAGGAGGGGTGAAAGTTAGGTAAACGAGGAAGGGGTAAAATAAGGATAGGCATATTGGACGGAATGAAGGGAGGAAGGATTTAACTCTAATCAAAAAAAGGTTTATTTTAATGTCGAATGTTATATGGTGTCTTATAAGACGAAACTAAGGTATATGAGCGACGTTATGCCTGTGTCCATACTAAACCCCCTTCCTTGAACGGTGGAATACCACATATATTATCGCTTTCACGGTTTCCACTATTGTAATAAAGGTCGTGGTGGAATGATGCAGGTTGGCATAGAGATAACAGTGAATACATACAGGTATATTTTACTTTATATACCTGTAGTATTGACAATGGTGTTGCACGAGTACATTAATAACCTCTACATTATAAGGGGATCTACCCTTGAATTGCGCAATGCTTTTGTGAGGTGCGCCATTTAACTATGTTTCCTTACTGGTATAGGGTGGGGTGAGGAGAAAGTTTAACAATTGTCTTACGTAACCATGTTATTGAACTACTTCAGTCATTGCCGATGAAGAACAAACTTAAATTGTCCTCGGTAAGCGAAGAATACCTCACAAAAATGATCAAAGTTCATTTTGGTTTGATGGGACATATTTTTGTGCTGCCGGTACAGCTTGATGACCAAATAATTGGTATTTTCCAAAATTGAACGAACATATTTCCCTTATATTTTTTATTCATTTACCAACAATTCAGTTAAGTACCGTCAATTTTTTACCATGCGGTTATATTTGCCAAGCACTGTCCAAATACCAAACACTCATTGAACTATGGCTTCAGATTTATTAAAGAATTTATTTATCCTTGTGAAGAGCTATAATTGCTTCCTTTAATTCAGTAATGTATATCCATCAGAATAATATTAAAATATAAAAAAGAATCGAGCTTCCATTCATGTGAATGAATTTCTTTCAGCACAAATAGATATGTGTAATAAACGATAGTTAATTGTAGTGAAAAAATCTATCCTTTAACTCGCATTTAAAAAAAAAATAATTCCCCCATCGGATTTATTAATGACAGCGGCGATATTTACGTAAGAAGAATGTCTCAAACCATAAGGATCCTTACAAAGGAGAGGAAGGGTAATGAAAAAGTCAAGAGATGATCTTGCGTAATTTAAGGATGGCTCCTAACGAGAATATCTCCCCACTCAGTGAACCTGACTCATTATAAGTCTAGAGCACCAGAAGATAGGATTCATTCCCCGCTAAATTATGTACTCGACAACTGGGATTCTAATAGGTCTAATGGAAAATTAAAAATAGTTGAATGACTCACGTAATGAGATTGTTGCAAGTTTAAAAGATGCAAGAGCTATTCTATTTCCCTTTCTCATTAACTCAATCCAGGCCAACGAACGTTCTCCGTCAGCGGCTTCATCCCTAATCTTGCTGTAACATTTTAAATCTGAAAAGAGAAGAATTTGGGTTTAATAAACCGGAAAATGCAGCCTCAACATTATACACTAAATTCTTAAATATGTCTTTAAACACTTCAATATGCATTAAGGTAATATCATATGAAATCTAAAACGCATGCAAGAGTAGGCCTTCGTGGAAGTTCATAAGTTCACTGGAACCGAAAGTACGAGATGAAAACTTATACGAGAGAGAAGTACTGATTAGATTAAATGTTGTCATAAAAACAAGTCCAATCAGAACGAAATGAAGAAGTGCTTCGAAGTGTGAGTGAAGAGAGATAGAGGGAGACGCATGCGCAGGACTTTTACAGGAAGAAGAGGCGAATTGATTAGGCACATTGTGAGGCACGGCAGCCCCATTAAGACCATTATTGGATGAAACATGTCGGGGGTAGATTGTTGTAGGACGATCAAAGATGAACTGCGATAGTACATATCCATCGACGAGTATGGAAATCATGTGGGAAAGTAAAGGAATTTCAAGTTTTAAAATGATCTATGCATAATCTATTGAAAATAAATTGGAAACCTTTCTTTAGGGATTACTCCAGTGCGTAGTGTCCAATATATAAGTTTCATTGGCTCTCTCTTACCCACTAACCTGGGATTCTTTCCTCCATCATTTTATTTACCAACTAATTATCCATTCCCCGCTCTCTTCGAATACTTCCCCGTATTTCCATCTATCCGACACCATTTCCAACAATTCTCTGTTAGTCTTCCAATCCCGAGTCCAGTCCAGTGTCTCCGTCAAACACCCATTTCTATTTCCAAAGAGACAAATTTTCGAATACATCATAGTAACGTTCCAAATAAATATCTTTACTTACCGAATGATTCTTAGCATATTTACCATTGGAGTTCTATTAAGTCCAACGACATCCTCCCCTCGCTAGCACCTACCTCTTCTGTACTAAACAATTATCCCTTCAATATAGTCCATGGAACTATATTCTTTCGAACTAAAAGTATGATGCCATAGCTAAAATTTCCCACGGTTTGTCATGATGGGAATACCAGACCATTCGTCGCCAGCTCAAAGAGAAAACAAGACAATGTACGTAGCACACCATTAAAAATGGCGAAAGAACGATAAATTGATTTCAAGCAGAGTCGGAGTTTAACTCAATATACTAGATAAATATGGCCAACTGGACATATATTCACCCCGTGTGTGAGTTTTATCTGGCCCCACCTTAGCAAGAAAATGTAACACCGAAACAAGCAAAAGAAAGTCTTTCCAACAGAAGGAGCAACCATCTTTTTCCGGAGATGGTACTAAATTTCATCTCGTAATTACCAACTGAAAATGCGGAGAGAAATCCTTTTGACAGACAACATTGATGATAAATGTACTCTATCCAGAAATGCATTTGATTTATAGCAAACCAAAGTTGATGATGCCTTCGGGCAAATGATTACTTAGGGGATGATCAGTTTGGGTTCAGGAATGGGAGAGGTACGTGTGATGCCATTGCAGTATTGAGATCACTAATCGAGAGAAATATAGAATACAATCAGGAAGTATTTGCCTGTTTCGTAGATTTCGAAAAAGCGTTTAATAGAGTGAATTGGGAAAAAATAATGAGTATATTGCAGAAAATAGGAATAGATTGGAGGGAAAGGAGGCTAATCTGCAACCTGTACATGTCTCAGACTGCTCAGGTACGAGTGGGGAACGGGGAGTCCGGTTGGGCAGTGTTAGGAAGAGGTGTAAGGCAGGGTTGCCCATTATCACCGTTGCTGTTCAACCTGTATGCCGAGGAAATGATTAAAGACGCATGGGAAGAACTGGAGGTAGGAATGAAAGTGGGCGGGGAATTCGTAAAATCAGTTAGGTTTGCTGATGACCAAGCTTTAGTTTGTCAGTCAGCCAAGGGGTTGCAAGCATTGCTGAGTGAATTGGAAATTAAGTGCGACAGGTATAGGATGAGAATCAATATTAATAAAACAAAGGCTATGCAATTCTCTAGAAAGAAAAAGGCTAAGCTTAACATTGACATAGGAGGGCAAAAACAAGAGCAGGTTGAACCGTTTTAATTACCATCAAAGTCTTTTGAACCAAGATGCTCATATAAGTTGGGACATAAGGGGAATAATTGTGTCAGGCAAAGAAATTTCACAAGAATGAAGGCATTGATGACGGGGACTAAGAGTAAGGATGCTAAGAAAAGACTCGTTAAAACTTTGATAAGTAGCGTAGTTATGTACGGCGTGGAAACATGTACATTAAAGCAGGGGCTTGTTGGGTGTAATCCAAAATAGGCAGGAAAGAGGGATGCAGTGCATATTGATTGAGGAAGGTATATTGAAGACTATGATAGAGGGGAGAACATCAAAAAAGAGAGGAAGGCGTAGAAAAAGAGTAGGCGTGTTGTATGTAATGAAGTGAGGAAGAAAGTACGTGTATTTAGAGAAGTGTTTATTGTAGAATCGAATGTTAGGCTGTGTTCTGTTTGGTCAAGCAAAGAAATGTATCGTTTTTCAGTCTGTGCTCTTCTAAAACATATCCTGAAAGGAAAACTACCAAAAATAAATTCAATTCATGAAAACTCGACAATTTTATAATCATGTTATTCTTTACTGAAAGGGATAGTAGTAGATCAGTGGGTAGAGCGCTGGGCAACCGAGTGATCGAATGGCCAGGGTGCGATTCATAAGGACGCCTCTGGGCACTCTCATCTCCACCCAAGATGCGTGATTTCACGAGTACCAGGTCTTCCTGGGAAATGTATAAGTGACGGAGGGAAAGAAAGTGTTCCCCTTCATCGTCCCGCTAATACAGGGGCATTGTACGTGAATTTAACCACCATTTGACCAGGTTTTAGTTTAGCTCTAGCCTTGCGTATCAAACCAATCTTCAGTTATATGACCCATTACCAGAGAAGCTCGAGGAAATAGATGTTATATAGCAGTAAACAACATTTTAGTTTTGCGTCGTTTTAAATGATACAGCTTGCGTTAAATCCATTTTGGTAGGTCACAGTAAGCAATGTATACATTTACATGCTCACAGGAGACTTAGCTCCACAAACGACAATCAATCCTCGTTTGTTGCTGATTTGCTGATAGAACCATTGTTTACACTTCAATAAGGAGCATATACGTTTATGACTAGTGAAATTGTTGACTGCTAAATGGTTTCAATGCAACTTCAGCTGCAAGTCAACAGTAAAATACTTTACATGACTAATATGACCGAGTGTTAATAGTAACTGCTTAATTATAAGTTATAACTGCTGAAGAATTACTTGATTATCAAAGAAACTTAGTGAAATCGGGCCCTAATGCTGTGATGCGAGCAAAGTAATTTAAAAAGGGACCTTTAAATGCTCACTGGGCCTAAGCTTTTAGAGTCCCTTAATGAACGCAATCCAGACAATTTTAGAATACTGATTCTGTGAACCAAAGTTGGGGGTAGCTTGGGGTTGTGAAGGGGGTGTTTGATTTAGAGCGCTTGGCTAACATTTGCCGTGAAGAAAGGGAACGCAAGAACGTAATGCCTAAAGAACATGCGTAGGAGTTGACTACCGGGGACGGAGGACAAATATGCCTCCCTCGAAACACTATTACGGAGCCCAGGAAGCTCTCAATCGCATATCAAAGTCCGATTTCACTCTGGCGTTTTATGTCGGCATCTTGGGGTGGATCAACATACATAATTATCCCAAGAAACATGACAATTCTCCTGAATCTCTGATGAATTGTTTGTAGTGATGATTAAACGACCGCGTATTCACTCATGTCGTCGAGAATGGACCATACATTCAGTGGTTAAAGTGGTTCAGTGTTTGGAAAATACATTGGTGTTACATTAACCATCAGAGTTGCTGTTGCATCACTTTTGTTGCTAATCAAGTTTAATTTTTAATTTTAAAGTGCCACTTCCTTAAGCGTGTTGTCGAGATAAAAAATACTCTGTTTTGGTCTGAAGTGTTGCTTGCTGTAAACGGAAGTATAAATAAGCAAAGATCTTCCTCGGACTTGTTTTAATTGAAGGACAGATTCAACTCACTCGCTATTTGCGAAATATGGCCGTTACGTATGTATTGTAAAAGATCGGCGTCAATAATGATTGTTGGAAATTTTAATTTTTTACATAATCCTTGCTGTTTTGGAACGATATATTTATTACGGCAACCATTGTTTATGTCGGAATATTTTTAACAATTTCCCAACCGCGCTAGAGGTGAAAAGAATTTATAATTTCATCCCCAGTAGCGCGGTAGAATAATGCCATTCTGATCCCTTGTTGTTCGTGGAAAAAATGACGTCTTAAATCTATCTCTTATGCGATTGATCTATCTAATTCTATTAACAAGATCTCTCCTACCGTAGTACGATGGGGGTAATAACACATTTTCAACATCATTGCTAAAGAGACCTTCTAATCAATGCAACAGCATCTATCTATAATTTAACCTTCGCTCCATTGAATGATTCCCAGCCTAGCTGCTCTAATATTTTGGATACGGTGCTTAGTTTATCACAACAACGTTTTACAAATCTAGCTCCTCTACGCTGCATGGGATCCAATTCGCCTATCAATCCAACTTCGTGAGGATCCCATATCCCACTAGTAGCATATTCTAAACGAGGTCTAACCAGCGAAATATAACATTTCTCTTTGACCTTTTCATCACATCTACCCAGCATTCTTCAAATAAACTCTAATTTTTTGTTAATTCTTGTCCATTTATTCCCCGTATGTGTTTCACCTATGAGAGGTCGTGAGTGAGGGTACCGCCTTGGTATTTAATCGAGTCTACACTTGCTGTGTGTTAGCGCGAAAAATTGGAAAAACATAATTTTCAAAAATGCTCGCACCAAGCTGTTGGCGTTGCTAGGGTGTTAAGGGTTTTGGGGGTAACTGAAGTAAATTTTTTAGCTTGACCACGTGTTTGTGGAAGTTTTGATTTAGATGCAGATTTGCTGGTGAAATAACACCCTCTGCCACACGCCCTTTCGACACCATGCAATGGTAGTCTATGGATAACTTGTTCCAACTTCTTGAGGAACCTCCTTAATACTAAGTGAATTATTGCATCGCAGAATAATGGATCTTATCGTTGTTTGACGGTTTATTAGCGATATTCCTAACTTACAGAATTCTATTCCCTTTATTTTTTTCAATATCCAAAGCTTTTCCTCTCACCCATCCTGTCACGAAAATTACGAAAGACAATCCGTTCTGAAAGTTTTTTATCTTCTTCCCATCTTATTATTGCTCAAGTCTACCCCAAACTTCAATTTTTCCCCACCCAACAAAGATGAAACCATTTCTCGAAGAAGAATTAATCTCCTACGCCTGATGTTTTCTTATGCTGTGCAACACGGTGTCCAAAACATCATTTAAACGTTTGCCAAGGAACGTCTCTAGCGGAAGGGGAGATTAAAAAAACTGTATAATTGCTCGCCTCTCTCCGTGCTTGGGAAGAGAAAACTAAAAAAGAAAAGGATTGGAGTTCTGGTCGCTAGGACTCGGAATGCAAGGGTAACTAGGAAAAGGATGCTTAAAAGGAATTTGTGAACAGGATGCCTGGGGCGAGTGCCCTATGAGGTCTTGAGTTCCGTAGCGACTGGAAAGTATTTAAGGGGGAAAGGCTTCCCGTACGTTTCCATGGCAGCGAACGTCGTAATACCTCAATTAGTGTAATCACTAATTAGTCTCGGTTTGGAACAAAGATAGTAAATTTCCTATTTTCCTTGTAAACCTCGGGAAATCATCTCAAGTTACTTGAATTTCTGGAGTAATGGTTCAGTTGTTAAAAAAACGGTCTCGATTTCTACATCAGCGGAAGATAGCGCGTTGTTTTTTTCATTTTTAGTCTTTCCGAATTCCCCGTCTCCGCCAGCGATGACATCTATATCATCATCATTTTGTAAACTACAAGTAGACTCACTCGTAGTCTACATTAAATCTACAATGTGATATTACGTACTATTACTACATACTATTCTATGCAGACTACTTAATCAATCGATTGATATTTATAATTTAATCATCTGAAGATCACGCTTAAGGATCAAAATATGTGGTCAATTCAGTTGAAAATTAATAAATATTTCTGCTCAATGCAAATTACGCATTAAATACATATCAAAATAAAGATTAAGCAAGTACACCGTTCATTTTGAGGTCACTCAGGGTACGGACAAAGTTCGAAAGGAACTGCTGAGGAGCTATGTATGACCTTTCAACACTACTTATAATGCCCAGATACCAGAGAAGGCTTAAAAATAATGCACAGACCACAAACAAAATTACCTTAAGAAGCACTCCAGGTGGCTTGTGGAAGTAACATTCCCCTCAACACGCATGCGCAGATTTGAGGTCGTTATATTCATTCAGTGTATCTCCCGATCTTGCGCCTTGCGTTATTTATATTTTTTCCTTAACTCAAGAGACACCTCAAGGTGATCTAATCATTACACCTTGGACGATGAGGGGAAGGCAGAGCAGTCTAGTCCTGGATTCGAGAAAAGTCGGAAGAGTTTTCCAGAGACGGAATAAGAAAACTTGTTACACGTTGGGAGAAATGTGTTAGCCTTTTAACGGTGACTATGTATGAAAAATAAATATATGATTTTGAAGATAATGAATTTTACTTTAATGTACTTTTTGCTCGATCTTGCTATTTGTTTTTGTTTGTGTTCTACAAGCACGTGTGCATTACTTTTCAGCCGGCCCTCGCATCATTCATTGGAAAGTAAAAAGGTCGCGACTCAGAAAGTGTAAATTCCAAAAATGAATAAAGATCCAAGCCAAGCCAAATTAAAGTTACATCAAGTATCTTCCTCTTATACTCTGTTTCTAGAAACTGTCGCAACTGATAATTGACACTAGAAATTGTGTCAATTATCCTTTGGTTGTTCTATGCTACTCCCCCCCTTTTTCCCCAGCATTTGGGTGAGTAGATATATGTATGTATGTTCAAAGATTTCCAATTTACCTAACGATGTTACGTTGTAACAATACCTAGTTCGTAATAAAAAAATTCTATGTGGGAAAAAAAGTGTCTTCTTTCATCAGAAAGATTAGCGTCTTTATTCGGGCGAAATTGAGACCTTCAGGTCCATTATTCCATTTAACCCTTCTTCAAGTGCATAAGAGTAATAATATGAGAAAATATAAAAAGATATGAAAGAAAAAGAAAAAATTCTAAACTCATATATATATATATATATATGTATATATATATATATATATATATATATATATATATATATATATATATATATATATATATATATATATGTATGTATATATATATACATGTATATATATACATGTATATATACATATATACACACACACACACACATATATATATATATATATACAGGCTGTATAAGCACACCATGTGATTTTGTGGGAAATACCTAGGGAGTCCAGATATGAAGACCCTAGTAAAAACCCAGGCAGGAAAACACCCGCAAAGAATGGGGTTGTGTGTAAAACCTACATAAAATGTACGATAGCAAACTAAATACTCTTAAAATTTAATCTACATTTTCCAATGAATGTCAATGTTCTAATCAAGTGTGGTGGATCAGAATTTTTGCTGAAGAAGTCCTCAATAAGCCTTGATAGAAAGAAACTCTTCAGTACGTTCCACACGAAACCGCAGCATCTTAATTATCCTGTCCCTGTGAATAATTCGTGAGCACATTTCATTCGTGCACGTGAGTTTATGCATTCATGCAAACAGACATTTATGCACGTAACCACACTTCTACCTGAGGGTTAAGGTAGTGCTCACCCAGTACTAAACCCTTAACTACGATATTCACACATTAACAGGGTGATGAAAGGGGCGTAGATCAATACACCATCCAATCTATGTTTTCCCAGGAAGATATGGTACCCAGAAAAATCACTCGGCTTGCGTAAAGGCAAGGATATTTCGAGGAATTATCCGGGGATCGAACCCGTGTCCTTTTTTCAATAGTGGAGATTACTCTTAAGCTAGACTGTCACGTCCCTATTTCTGAGTTAATTTGGGGTGCCTTAACACCCTCTGTCACCCACCCTAGCAGTGGCTTTCGGGTGGCATTGTGTGGATGCATGTTTACCCCTTTCAGTATCCATCCTGCCACCTCCACAACCATCCCACCCTCCATCTTCCCGCTTGCTCCTTTCGTCCGTTTTAAAGAACGACCCCCTTTATAAACTCCCCACTACGTCAACTTCCCTCAAAAGGCAACCCCGTTATATTTTCACGTCGGCGTACTAACCCTTCCCTCCGCCCTTTCCCATCCTCGGACATGTACATATTATTCTTCTCGCCATTCAGACCAGGACCCTTTTACTCTCCTCGCCATCCGCCCTTCGTATTTCTTTTTATAACTCCGCTGGGTCCATGACACACCTAAGTATCTGGCGTGAGGTTTGGACGGTCCCTTTCCACTGTCTACGCTCCATCTCTCTCCCTCCCTCCTTTCATCACCCGTTCTTCTTTCACGGCCTCCCCTAGGCCACGAAAGGCAACCGGCGTGGTTTACGAATAAATGGCCCATGAATTCAATGAGAGGGGAGAGATTTTGTAGTAGAGCGGATGGACGTCATTTACTCTGGGAGCCTCAATGTGCGATCATCCCCGACAAGGGGGGCCGAAGAAGGAAACCCATTTTATGGATTCATATTAATAATAATGTTCCCCATTTTTAAATAATTTTAAACAGGGAAATTACCCATTTGTTCATAAGGTTTCTCTCTCTCTCTCTCTCTCTCTCTCTCTCTCTCTCTCTATATATATATATATATATATATATATATATATATATATATATATATATATATATATATATATATATATATACACACACATTCAAACACGAAATCCCGCCAAACGGCGAATAAATACTCATATATACAGAAACAGATATAAGGAAAAGGGATAGGAACACATATAAAGGACGAACACAATAGAGGTGGGGAAGGCGGAATCGAACGGATCACAAGAGTAAAAATATTTCCTCAACCGGGACTCGAACACCGGATCTTTCCACTTGCCGGGCGGATGGTTAAGAGCATCCGCCCGGCAAGTGGAAAGATCCGGTGTTCGAGTCCCGGTTGAGGAAATATTTTTACTCTTGTGATCCGTTCGATTCCGCCTTCCCCACCTCTATTCAATTCAATTCAATTCAAAAAGGTGTTTATTTATCCAGGTTGTTGTACATAACATTTATAAGCAACAAATAACAGGTAACAATGTAACAGTAAATATAAACAGTAAGTTGTACAACAAACAAGGAAGCCCTGTTTTAGGCTGTGCGCCTCTTCAGGGTCTAAAAACTGTTTTATAAAGTCTTTCGTTCAGCTATTGCATGTATCTTTTATCTTTTCGCGGGGTAGCATTGGCCTGGCATTTACCCTAGGCGAAGGGGAAACCCGAAAAACCCTCCGCAGGCCGCCATAAGGAAGTCCATAACAGTTATGTCCATAAATAAATAAATAAATAATAAATAAATAAATAAACATGAATGTAAAATATAGTATAAATAGTATAAATAAATAAGTAATCGTCTTTGTTTAAAACACATTATTCACTGGCACTTTTATCACTACGCAGCTGTTTCCAATGCGGCTCTTCTTCAGTCCCTTGTTGTTTTCTCCGTTTCGTTTTCTTTCGGAAGAGTGGGTACTCCTCGATGGGGCGTAGATTCTCGGGAACTGGTAGAATGCTGCCCAGGCGATAAGGTGGGCAGCATTCTACCAGTTGCCCGGTTGTGTTCTGTGCTCTATTGTGTTCGTCCTTTATATGTGTTCCTATCCCTTTTCCTTATATATATATATATATATATGAAATGTATATATGTATGCGGAGGAAATGATTAAAGAGGCATGGGAAGAACTGGAGGTAGGAATGAAGGTGGGCGGGGAATTCGTAAAATCAGTTAGGTTTGCTGATGACCAAGCTTTAGTTTGTCAGTCAGCCAAGGGGTTGCAATCATTGCTGAGTAAATTGGAAATTCAGTGCGACAGTAATGGGATGAAAATCAATATTAATAAAGCAAAGGTTATGCGATTCTCTAGAAAGAAAAAGGCTAAGCTAAACATTAAAATTGGAGGGCAAAAACTAGAGCAGGTAGAACAGTATTTGTATCTCGGTAGTGCTTTGGACCAACACGGTCAAAGTAGTAGGGACGTAAGGAGAAGAATTGCGCTAGGCAAAGAGGCTTTCACAAGGAGGAGGGAGTTAATGACGGGGACGTTGAGTAAGGATGTTAAGAATAGACTCGTAAAAACTTTGATATGGAGCGTAGCTATGTACGGTGCGGAAACGTGGTCATTGAAGCAGGAGGACAGAGGTAGACTGGAGGCTTTTGAAAAGTGGGTGTGGAGAAGAATGGAGAAGGTGAAATGGACAGAGAAGAAAACAAATGAGGAAGTACTTGGTATGGTGGGCGAAGAGAGGGTTTTGTTGGGAGCAATCCTATGGAGACAGGAAAAGTGGATGAAGGGGGTGTTGACCGGCAGTGGGATGTTGAAGACTGCGATAAAGGGGAGAATGTTGGGCAAAAGAGGAAATGGAAGGACTAGGATAGGGATGTTGGACGGGATGAAGGGAGGAAGAAGGTACCCAGAGATGAAGAGGGACCTGAAGTAAAGTGGGATGTTGTGTTTTGCGAGGGGCCATAAATTATTTAATTAGTAATTACGTCCATCCAAAAACCTACCTTAACCGGTAGATTACCTAATAATATATATATATATATATATATATATATATATATATATATACACACACACACACACATACATATGTATTCAATCACATGGAAATAGATATAAGGAAAATGGATGGGAACACATATAAAAGCCGAACACAGGAGAGATGGGGAAGGCGGAATTTAGCAGATCACAAGTGATAAAATATTACTTTGATCGGGACATGAACACCGGATCTTTTTACTAGCCGAGCCGAATCTCCAACCACTTGGCCTCTCCAGGAGATATGCCGTTCCCTAACATCTATTCCACTTTTGTTCTCGTCCATTTCTCCTTTGGTGGGTGAAACAGCTTTTTTAGTAGCAATTGACGAAGAAAGTGTCGCGATCGGAGGCGTGTTCTAGGATTGGGTGCATCGCAGACAGGGTGAATGTTTGCAGGAAGCAGGTTTTGGAAAACAAGCCGCCGTAACCTGTCGAAAGGACGTGTGGCAAGGGGTGTATCTTCAATTATATCTACATATATACACTACCCCGCAAGCTGGCTCAAGAACGTGTGGCGGGGTATGTTAGGCTATACTACTTCAAATAGATCCAGAAACACATAAACACGCCGTGATCCACTGAAAGAGCTATTGGAATGGGGGGAGAGTAAATATAGCAGTTAAAAACAGTAATTAATCTTGTGCCCACATTCGAAGAACAATATTTTCAAGTGATATACATTAAAAATTCACTTGACGTGGTTGCCAACCTATTTATCCTAACTTGAGGGATCGCCTCCCGAATAGAGATGCCATACGCTGTGACTTTCGACACGCCAAATTCGTGTACTTCATTGGAGAGTTACTGATCTTTATAGGGCTGAGAACTGTGAAGGTAACTGCGCCGCCCCATACCCTAGGATTAATTTAACAATCCCTAGGATTTGCCACTTGGTGATCATACTCAAACCTCAACTATAAATATCGAATTTCGTTTTAATTACTCTGGTTTTCATTTAATAGTGCCGCCATTAACGAATACATGTTTAATAACGGATTTTTTTAATTGAAAGGATTACACTCTGCGGAGGAAAGCGAAATATTATCCAAATGAATCGCATAACATTTGTTAATCTGAGTAAATCTACATTCGAGGCAACAAAATGAATGCAACGTTTTTGCACAGTTTCATAATATTTCCGGTCTAATATGACGTTTTTAATTACGCATTTTTAGCTTTTAATAGTTTTTTAATCATGATACAAGAAGTTTTGGAATATTTATGTGCGACCCAAACTACATTTTTTCCTTTAATTCCATTTACTTGCAAATTATCCCTCCAGAGGGAAACTCAACTGATTAAAAATTATTATCGTTTTGACCTTCGTGCTGCTCTGAGCTTCATCAGTGTATGATTGCGTGGAGAGAGGAAAATTAATAACCGACGCGTGTGTATAACTTTTATAATGGATGATTCGTGTGATTTCTTAAGATTTTTCATTTTCAACTCGGAGTCACGGCCGATTTTATTGGGCAATTGTTGGATGAGTAGTACCACGATGGTCGGATGAAAAGTAATGCACACATGCTTGTAGACGAAAACAAACAGCAAGATAGGGAAAAAGTACATCAAAGTACAATTCTTAAATTTCAAAATCATATACATATTTCTTTTTCGACAAAGACACTTCTTCAGCAGTCAAAAATTGGATAAGAGCAGAACGCTGTTTAAC
Organism: Hetaerina americana; assembly: GCF_022747635.1. Lineage (NCBI taxonomy): Eukaryota > Metazoa > Arthropoda > Insecta > Odonata > Calopterygidae > Hetaerina > Hetaerina americana. Next base: position 20,773 of record NW_027287439.1, on the reverse strand, counting down.
TGGCGTTGGCATAGCACTAGAACACGTCTCCATACTTCCGCTTCTCAAAATACACTGGATGATTGCAACGGCCTCAAACCTGCGCATGCGTGTTGAGGGGGAATGTAACTTCCACATGGCAACAAGAAGTGCTCCTGAAGGTCATTTTGTTTGTGATCTACGAGCATGTGTGCATTAGTTTTCGGCCTACCTTAGTACCTTAGCTACCTAGTATAAAACTAGCTGGAGGAGGAATGGAAAGGCATCACTTGATATTTTTATGAAATGTGCACCTTAATCACTTGAGACGGCCAGGAGGAAAGGAACGGACGTCTCTTTGCAAGAGTAATTAAAAAAAACACGAAGGATATTACGTTTATACAAAATGAAATTAAATGTGATTTTGATCCAACAATTATCATTTTTTTTTAAATTTGCAAGCATCATCGTTAAAGTTTGGGGGCATACACCAGCACAGATTCAATTGGTCACCTACATTAACTCGCGTTGTCATAGTGCTTAGAACACGTCTCCATACTTCCGCTTCTCAAAATACACTTGATCAATGTAACGACCTCAAACCTGCGCATGCGTGTTGAGGGGGAATGTTACTTCCACATGCCACCAGGAGTGCTTTTGAAGTTCATTGTTTTTGTGGTCTACAAGCATGTGTGCATTAGTTTTCAGCCTACCCTCGTAGAAAGATTGTAGATAAGTATACGCATCATGCAGGTATTTTGAGTGAAATTAAAACCTTTTGATTCCATCTCCGACCTAAATCCTTGTCTCAGTGAGGAGTGATTAATGTGCAATTAGATTTTGGACTCGAAAGGCTGCATAGGTGACAGTCTTAATAAGAGAATTGGTTATGGGTCAGAGAAAAAAACCAGCAGGATTTAAGGGAAAAAAAATTCCAAAAGAAGATGAACGGATGTGTTGGATTAGATCGGGATCCCCTTGCTTTACGAAGAGAGTAGGCGAGACTTAAAAGGCTATTGTAAAGCTAAAGGAAACTTTGGTTTTCTTGCGACACTGAGGGAATTATAATAAAAACAAATTAAACTGTTAGATTCGATCACCGGGGCAAAATGAGAGATAGGGGGACAACACTAAATTTACGAGTGTAAGTCAATAATAAACTCGCTAAACTGGATGGAGGCAATAATAATTGTAGTGACTTCCTGAAATTTATTTCATTTTTCTGCACATTCAGACGCTCATCCCATCTCTTTAAAATTCCTCGATAGCCGGTAGCTAAGAAGTTTTTTGTTTATGGTAGCAGCCAAAGAGTATCCTCTTGTGAGTACGGCATCATCATTTCAAAAACGTCGGCCACCCAAATGATTTCTCGTATGAAGTCATAGTCATGTATGCAGTGCTCGAAAATAATGCATTAATGCAGTGCTAGAAAAAGAAATTTCCCTGAGATAAACATGTTCATGAAAAGGAAATAGTCGTTGGAGACTGTTAGTAATCTCTCTTTAGTCGGGATAATTTGAATTCTGAACTTTACCTTAATCGATGCCTGGTGTGGAATCACCACCAGCTATATACACTTTTGGTGGCTCGCAGAGTGCCTTGCCAATATATTTCGTTTTCTTTAAATTATTAATGTCAACCTGGTTAATATGGAAAATAGGGAAATTGTCAATACATTTTAAATGTCTTCGATATAATAGAAATGGCGTCAAAGTCATCGAAATAGGGTTCATATCATCCAAATGTATCCAGTGATGCAATCGAAAGATAGTTATTGAAAATAAATGGTGTTGTCGTTATAGAAATGATTTTGACGTCATCTAAATGTTTTCGACGCAAATAAAATTTTTGTTTAAGTACTAAAAACATTGCCAAAGTAATCCGACCATTTTTACGTAATCAGAATGGCCTTGAAGGAAGAGAATATTCTTTCTCTAAAGTATGAAGGTAGGTAGAAGTTACGATGGAAATGAAGAAGCAAACATTCGTGCGATAAAGCATTACTATATATTCTCACAACCCAAGAGAGCACTTCCGACTTCCGGACGGGACTTATAAACTTTGGGCCCCTCGGTATTTTTGAGAGCAGACTAATGACGGCGGCAGGTTTCTTTCCAACCACCTCCGCTCCTGCCTACCTCCTCCGCCGTTATATTACTTTCCTCCCCGTCTGAGAACACTACTAGCCTGAAAGGGCTTGAGACAACACTGGATTTCTCTCCATCTAGCTGTGGGACGCGACGACGCCTTCTTTTCCGAGTCGGCATGCGATGACGGCAATATCCCAGCCCCGTCGCCGACCCGACTCCACACCACCTCCCCTGCTATACTACACCCTAAAGGGATCCCCTTGGACTTCTCTCTCTCTCTCCCGCCCGCCCTCTCATCTCCCTTCCACCTCCAACCTCCCCCCTTGAAAGTGGTTGAGCCCCAACCTTCCATTTATATTTTTTTTACATCTTTCAACCCCTACATCCTTATTCGCCACCCTTCCTCACCCACTCTCGCATTTCTCTTCGACGCAACAAAAGGTTTTTACGACTCTTAAAAGGCCAAGGACCTTCTTGGGAAGGAGAGGCACACCAGGTGGTGAGAAGACCCACTTTTCTACCCTCCATGGGTCATGCGTCATATGTATGGGTCTGTATCCTAATATATATACATATATATATATATATATATATATATATATATATATATATATATATATATATATATATATATACTACCTTGATCAAAAATTTCCCGGAATTTATTCAGAAAATTAAAAATACAAGTTTATTCATCTAAATCTATATTGTCCCCTTCAAAGTAATCCCCATCGACTGCAACACACTTATGCCAGCGCTTGATCCAATCCTCGAAACATTTTTTATATTCGGTTTTCGGTATGTCCATCAGTGCTTCCTGCGATTTTTCCATTACTTCCTCTCGGCTGCTAAAACGCGTTCCCCGTAGTGGTTCTTTAACTCGATTGAACAGAAAGAAGTCACAGGGAGCCAAATCAGGTGAATTCGGTGGCTGTTGGATGGTATTTGTTGCATTTTTCGTCAAAAAATTACGAATAATGATAGCACTGTGCGACGGTGCGTTATCATTGGTGCAAAATCCACGAGTTTTCTGCCCACATTTCTGGTCTCTTTCGGCGAATTGCTTCACGCAAACGTCTCATAACGCCCAAATAATACTCTTTGTTTACTGTCTGGCCTTCTGGCAAAAATTCATGATGCACTACACCGTTGTAATCCATGAAAACCGTCAGCATTGCCTTCTTTTTTGACTGAAAACGACGTGGTTTTTTTGGTCTCGGCTCATTTGGTGAACGCCATTCACTTGCCTGATGTCTGGATTGCGTGTCGTACTCATAAACCCACGTCTCGTCTCCAGTAATGATCCTTTTGATGAATGTGGGATCGGATTCAGCCTCGCAAATCATGTCTTTTGCGACGTCAACACGGTCTCTTTTTTGCATGAAATTGAGGTACTTTGCTGCTACACGACGGAAACCCAAATCATTAACCACAATGTCTTGGGCGGATCCATAGGCAATGTTCAAGTCCTCCGCTATTTCTCTGATGGTTAATTTGCGGTTATTGACCAACATTTCTTTTACTTTATCAATTTTGTCACCGACTTTCGATGTCGATGGTCTGCCACTGCGTTCATCATCTTCGATTGACTCACGACCACTTCTGAACCGCTCGTGCCACTGGTAAACGACCGTTTTTTTTAGAGAATCGTTGCCGAAACACTTTTCCAACATTTCCAACGTCCGTGCGCCACTAAATCCGTTTTTTACGCAAAATTTAATACAAGTTCGTTGTTGCAAATTTAAATCCATTTCTGCAATTGTAAAAAATCGCCAACACACACAGAGATAGATGTACTCTTGGCTACGTAACTTTTGCAAATGTCAAGTTATGACACTAAGATTTAAAGGGAATATCAACAACAGATGTACCAATTTAACAAAAAAAACAGAACTCAAATCGGAACGATGGGAGCGCCACACGGTGGTTATTCCGGGAACTTTTTGATCAAGGTAATATATATATATAATTATATATATATATATGCATAGACACACACACACACACATATATAATATTATATATATATATATATAATGAATGACATTACTTCTATTTCTTTCGATGTAGATGGAGCTGAATTCCGTCGAAATGATCAAGAAATAACGTGTGAGTGATCTTTTAACGTGTTCTTATATTGTTTGTTGCTGTCAAAGTTTGTTATTCAACACTTCCGTGTTACTTCGACGAAATTATATATGCATATATGTATATGTGTATATATAATATATATATATTATATATATATATTATATATACACATATACATATATGCATATGATTTGAAGTAAGTGGTATACATATATATATATATATATATATATATATATATATATATATATATATATATAATATATACATACACATATACATATATGCATATATAATTTCGTCGAGGTAACACATATATATATATTATATATATATATATATATATATATATATATATATATATATATATATATATATATATATATATATATATATAATGGTCATGGTTGTGTCAGATAAAATCGTACGCATTGTACCAGAAGCAATGCTTCCGTCGCTTCTTTTTTGTATATAAAAGAAGAAACAAATTGCCCATAGGATGTAGCGAATTATAGAAGAAAACAAAACAATACTCTATGCGTAACAGCAGCGTTAACTAAGGGCGAAACAAACGAGGCACGAAAAATAAGGAAAATACCAATCGATATTTACGTATTTATCACATCACTTTTTATTACCTGCACGCATCGGCGTATACGTATCCATTGACGGCTTTCCTTACAGGGACATAAATGGAAATTTATCAAATTATCTACTTATCACAATAGTGGTATACTCCTTCTTCCGTAGGATCGTTTAAGTTCAAATAAAATTTCAATTTTCAGCCTGAGATCTTAAGCTCATTGGGTAAAGAGTTTGTTTTTTACCTCTTGGAAAAATTCGAATAATTCGTATCGAGTTGCGGAATGACAAAAAAAAGGCACAAAAAAATACAGTTGATAATAAAAAACCACCACAAGGCATTAAAAATTTCTTTCGAGTTTTCTGAAAATCAGAAAATGAGCCGACGCTTCTTGCTGTGCGTAAGCTCAACAATGGTCGCGTAGCGGCGACATCACTTTAATGTTTCAATCGAGCGAAAATTTAGCTTACATGGAAATACAAACCAAACTGATTGATATTCACGAATTTTCCGTGCATCAGCATTGACGCAAATGAGCCGTGGCTCCATCGAAACACCAACACGCCACTGGCTTATTAACCTTCGCTGACGAAGTCATAAATCAGCAGTTTGAAGAGCGTCCTTCAAATCGATCTGACTTGGGATAGGCGTTGAAGTCCGGCCCGAAAGGGGATTTGGGAACGTTTTACGGGATACGATGGTTGTATTTTTAGTGGGAGGAGATGAGAGGTCGGGGTGGATTTACGGGGAGGAATTAACTCCCAACGCAACACCGCATGACCTCATTAAAATAGTGTTGTGCTCTTTGTTGAGAGTGTTGCTTGCACTGCCTTCTCTGTTTTTGGGTTTCCCCGTCCATCCCCCGTCTCTCTATCCGTGGGGGGACCCTCCCGCAACCTGCATCGTTGGGTCACATTCCCTACCTGTGTACTTGGGGATGAGAGAGATTTATATTGCATGTTCGTGTGTTAGTGGAATTTCGCCTTCTTGCTTTTCATATTCTAGCTTACACGTTATTGGATAAATTTCTTACTGCATTCTAAGGTGCAAATATTTGTTAGATAGAATATGTATTTGCATGCGTGTAGGATGAAAGGATTTTTACATAAACGTATACGCAATTGTCGGTATAGTTTTGCATGGCTGTGTTGATCTTGCATGTGGTTTTGTTCCCTTTTACGGGTGGTGACTTAACACCCCCTGCCAAACGCTTTTGTGGCGTCTTTCGGGGTATTATGTAGTCGAAAATAAATACTTTCCCTTAAAATTTCGGGACACGAAATCAAACTACAATCAAAATTTGAATAATGATACGTAATTAGCGCGGGGATATGTGTACCCTTTTTCATCATTCCTGTAATTCATGTGACTGGAGTGGTTCTTTTCGATACTGAGCAGACCGTAGGAAAACTCTTTTTCACTCACAAAACGCAGTGCTGTTAACCATCTGCTCAAACTCCAAGCCGATAAGTTCCAAATGTGTCCAACCGCGGGGATGATATTCATATAAATAAACGAACGAGTACCTTTAAATATTTAGATAAGCTTACTTCTGGATTTTTTTCACCTTTCATGGTTATTGCAAGTTCAAGCCTAGAAAAGTGGAATATTTGAAGGTGTAGGGAATGTGATCTAGTATTAGAGGAGAGGTGAAAACAGAATGGATTGGAAAGAAAGAAGAACGAAGTTATAAAATTGGAGAGAGACGTAATTAGGCAAGATAACAAGATATAAAAAGATAAATATCCGTCTTTATACTGGGGGCAAGATTAAGACATTGGAGTGTCATCTACCACCTTAATCCCTGAAGAAGGCAGCATATCGGACGAATGCTGAGGTAAGATAATTGACTCTAGATCATAATTCTAATAAATATAGGGAGCTTGACTTAACAATGGAGGAATATCCAGGTGAATTTGAAGGAAAACGACGGATGAAAGGCTTCCAACCGAAAGGGCCCGGGTTCAAATCCTAGAGGCAACAAATATTTTTCAGTGTTCTCCCGATCCCTACTTGAGGTGCTTTGTGGAGAGCACTTTGAGTGAATACGGCGTCCGTCGGAAGGGACGTCAAACTGCGGACCCCTTGACACCTTTCGCCAAGAGTAGGCTAATGTCGACCTTAGTTGTCGGTCGCCTCCCCTAAATACTACTGCTATTACGACGAAAGAAAAATAAATTTTTCCCAGTGAGTCAAAACTTTCCATTTCTACTTATAACTACTCCACATGATACGATGAAAGAGACCGGTCGGAGTGTGTGACAAGGGGTGAGAGATCCAATGTAGGCATGAAACGTAAAAAAAACCATGTTTTCCATAAGTATTATTCGCATTAGATGTGCAATATAATTCAAATAGTCAATTTTTGCTTCGTGTACATGCGCCATGGCATGAAACTGTGAAATATATCCCTTGACTTAAGAAATGAGTTGTTAGGGACACGTTTAAAAATAAACTCTGTATATTTGACGAACATTCCTGCAACAAAATCATTCTTATAAATGTATTCATTAATTTATACACAGTGCCGAATTTCACATGTGATAAGGGATTAAGAATATAGATCAGCTAAATTCTTGAGGACCACAGACTTTCTTTTTATTCTTATTTTTCATTTAACCACATAAGTAGCAAGAGCATCCTTGAACATCATCTTATCATTGATGGTATTTCACAAAAAATCATCATTAATATAGCTGCTCTATTAATATTAGGAGAAAGACGAAAAAGAGGCCATTGTTTTCAAGTAAGGTCAAGGAATGTACAAGAAAATAGTCAAAATCCTTAAATTGTTTTCATTAGCTTTTTTGTTCAAGAGAATTTTATGTTGAATTAAGTAACCTCAGAAGAAATAAAAACACTAAGTCAACTCTTGTGCCTAGAAAGCTCATGACGAAACCAAAAGTACGCGTCACACTTATAATAAATGTTTCACCAAGAATTAACGTCAGCAATAACGATGACATACCCTCAAAAAACAAAATTCATAAAAAATATAGGAATATACCCCGAAATGAGTAAATGACCAAGGTAATAAGACAAATCTACAAATTATAAGGGGTTTATTCGCAATGGAATCTTCTCTTGCAAAAAACTATGTTCCAAGAGTTCACGTGTAGCCTTCAGACATATGTTTGGTTTGAAAGGCTTCATAATACAACTACAAATGCTTTCAACAAATTTTTATTAGACTTCAACGTTTGAAAAAATATCATCCGGTCGTAGAAGTAGTAATTCATTCGGCGTACGTGTTGAAAAATGTGGTCGTATTTCAACACTCATTGGTATATTCGTGAGTAACATTTCTATTTGTCCAGAGAGAGAATATAAAAAAAATGAACGAAAAAATGAGTTAAATCGTAAAAAAATAGTTTCTGAAATAATATTAGAATGGTTCTTTTCTGAGTAGAATTTTTTAACATTTGATTTAAAAACATATTTTATGAGTTCAATTACACTGATTTCAATTTCAAGATTTCTTGATGCTGATGAAATGTAAAGCTTTATCGCCTAGTGAAAACTAGCCTCTGTTGTTCAAATTACTATTTATTCAGTTTTCCTTCACTTATAGGTATATAGATAATCCTATGAGATAGGATTATCTAAGACTAAAATATGATTCCGCGCGTTTTTAATTTGTTTCGTTCGTGCGTTTCATCTCGGCCTCAAGGACTGGAAACGCAGGGAACATATTGACCGCGAGTGGTGGAACTGACTGGTGAAATAATTTACTGGAAGGTGGCAAGGGGGTGGAGGGACTGTTCCAAATGAAATATATCCAAGGAAAGGGGTTGAGGGAGGGAGGGAGAGGGATGAAAAGAGAGAAAAAGAGAGAAGAAGTAGGACATGGGGAGAGCTAAAGGCCGAAGGGGTGGATGATGAGAGAGGGTCGGAGGACGGGAGAGCGCTAAGCTAAATTAGAGGGAGGAAATCCGGCTTCACGGGGTCAGAGAGATAGAGATGGGGGGGGGCGGAATGGATGGTGGGATGGAGGTCAAAGGGGTTCTTTTACCTGGAAGACCAGAGGGGGAGGGGAAAGGGTGCACGGTCGAAAGGGGAAGGGTGGAACCCTCTTGGCTTAAGGGTTTAGGCGAAGCGGGGAAAGAGTAAGGGGGGGTAGGGGGTTGAATAAAGGGTTAGGCGGTGGGGCCAGGGTTTGGTTTTGCGGGACGACCTGACGGTAGCAATGTGGAGGGGGGCGGGGGGGGGAAGAAGAAGGTTGAAGTGCCGGAATGAAAGAGCGAGGATGTTTAAATTAGGTGAGAGAGAGAGAGAAAAAGAGAGATGAATGGAAGGGGGCAAAGAAAACAAAAGGGAGGGAGATAGAGGCTTCTTGAGAAAGGGCCGTAAGGAATGGGGTGATATAGCATGTGGGTGGAAACAACTTGGGTGGAAATTCATGTCTCTCTCTCTCTCTTAGTTCCTCTGCCGTGAATTCGACAACTAATATTGATCGCTGACAACACGCAAAAGATTATTAATTATTATTAATAGCCTTCTGTAGCGTTTAGAACCTGTATATGTCTCAGACTGCTCAGGTGCGAGTGGGGAATGAAGAGTCCGAATGGACAGTGTTAGGAAGGGGTGTAAGGCAGGGTTGCCCATTATCACCGTTGATGTTCAACCTGTATGCAGAGGAAATGATTAAAGAGGCATGGGAAGAACTGGAGGTAGGAATGAAAATAAGCGGGGAATTCGTAAAATCAGTTAGGTGCGCTAATGACCAAGCTGTAGTTTGTCAGTCAGCCAAGGGGTTACAAGCATTGCATAGTGAATTGGAAATTCAGTGCGACAGGTATGGGATGAAAGTCAATATTAATAAAACAAAGGTTATGCGATTCTCAAGAAAGAGAAATGCTAATTGAAACGTTAAAATAGGAGGGCAAAAACTAGAGCAGGTAGAACAGTTTACGTATCTCGGAAGTGTTTTGGACCAAAATGGTCAAAGTAGTAGGGACGTAAGGAGAAGAATTGCTCAAGGCAAAAAGGAGAAGGGAGTTGATGACAGGGACGTTGAGTAACGATGTTAAGAAAAGGCTTGTCAAAACTTTGATGTGAAGCGTAGCTATGCACGGCGCGGAAACGTGGCCATTGAAGCAGGAGGAAAGACGTAGATTGAAGGTTTTTGCAATGTGGGTGTGGAGAAGGATGAAGAAGGTGAAATGGACCAAAATAAAAACGGATGAGGAAGTGTTAGGTGTGGTGGGCGAGGAGATGGAATTGTTGGGAGAATGCATTCTAAGGTGCAATTATTTGATAAATGATGGTATATGTGTATGCATCTGGATAATTGTAAAATGAAAGGATTTTTGCATGGATGTTTGCGCCAATGCGGGTATGTATTTGCATGTGTGTGTTGGGTTTGAGTGTGGCGTGGAGTTTGGTTTCCTTTTCGGGTGGTGACCTAACACCCCCCACCACACGCCCTTGCGGAGGCTTGCGGTGGAATTGTATGGTATTACGTAGATGTAGATGAGTAGTCATAAGGAGGCAGGAAAATGGATAAAATAGTTTAATAATTTGTAGTGGGATAGTAAAAAATACTGTGATATAGGGGAGGATGTTATGCAAACAAAGAATGGGCAGAAATGGGATAGGAATGTTGGACGGGATGAAGGGAGGAAGTATATGGAGATAAGGAGGGACTTTTTGTAGAGCTGTGGTTGTTTTTGTTGGGAATGACAAGAGAATCAATTGGTAGTTGGGCCCATCCAAAACCTACCCAAACCAGGAGATTACCTGGTAATTATATATATACATATACGTATATATATATACGTATATAAATATATATACGTATAAAGAAATATATATATATAAATATAAATATACATATAAATATTTTATATATACTATTATATATATATATATATATATATATATATATATATATATATATATATATATATATATATATATATAAATAAATATATATATTTATATTTATATGTGTGTGTATTCTCGTACAAACCAATAAATTCTCTATACACATGGCCATTACCCTATCACCCCCTGCTACACACCCTTCGGCGGCGTGCGCAAGGCTCGGTGGATGTGTCGACACGTAGATTATGAAACACCTTATGAAATATTGCAACGACTCGTTCCCAATTTCCGCATACTTTCCACCTTCCTCAATTTAACCGAAGATTCAAATCTTACAAACCTTGAAATTTATATGTCGTGATACCTCTCTCTCGGACTAAAAATAGCCATCACAGCCATCACAGTAAAAATGTCCGTAGGCGTATTGCGGGACGAATTGCGCGAAAAGTTATTTTCGTTTGAAGCAATGCATGCAATTACATTGCGGTGACAACTGCGGCACTTCTGAAAACTCCAGGGAGAACTACTTCAAAAGCTGTTCCTCCGTCCCTGCGCATTCTCCCCGCCACTCCAGGAAAAGTTCCAGGGTCTCCCGCAGCAAGTTGTCGGCCAATTTCTCTCCCTCTCTCTATCTCAGGACTCACAAGGGGTCCCCTGGCAGGGTTGAAATGGGGACAGGGGGTAGTTGGGAAGGCGTGGAGGGGGGGTTGGCATGTGAAGGGAAGAGGGAGAGACACCGGAACCGAGTTTCCCTCCGACTTTTCCTCCTCCTTACACGCTTTTCCTTTGTTCCCCTTTTCTCATGCCGACACTTCCATTCTTCCTAGGGTACCAGGGTATCCTCTCTCTTTCTCTTCCCCCTCACCCCCGCTTCCCCCCACCCCACACAAACACCGAGTTGCCACACCCCCCCTCCACATTAATTCGTTCAAATTCGGAGTAGACACCCTGGTGAACTTTCGGAAGACAGGGAGAGGGTCACGTCTAAGTTAAAACCAGGAAAGTGACAGGAAACGAAAGAAAGTGCTCTGAAGGAAAGAGGAGTTATGTGTGAATTCTTGTACAATGAAAACAGAGAAATGTGTCCCGTTTAAGCATGCCTAAATAATCTGCCAGGGCATTTTGATTGTAAAATTGAGTTTGAAAACTGTGATTAAGAGAAAAGAATACGAACGTTAGGCAAACGAGAAAGCGAAATTAGCAATACAAGGGTAGGCTGAAATGTCATGAGCACATGCTTGTAGACTACAAAAATAATGACCTTTAGAAGTACTCCTGGTGGAATGTGGAAGTAACATTCCCCCTCAACACGCATTCGCAGGTTTAAGGTAGTTAAATTCATCCGGTGTATTTTGAGAAGCCGAAGTATGGAAACGTGTTCTAGTGCTATGACAACGGAATTTAAACAATGTACTGTTATCGTATTTTTGACTGCTGAAAAAGTGACTCCTACTGAGATAAATCGTCGTTTAAAGACTATTTATGGTGACGATACTATTGATGGGACTATTGCAAATCGATGGGTGGTAAAGTTTCGTGTTTGCGGGTCTGGAAAAGTGTTGATGAAACACGCAGCGGACGTCCGACCACTGCCACAGACGATACTCATCGCAAACTCGTCGATTATTTGATTCAAAATGACCGGCGAATTACTCGGAAGCGTATCGCAAACCATTTGGAATATCCAAGGAACGTGTCGGCTTCATTATTCAACGATTGGAATACCGTGAAATCTGTGAACGATGGGTACCACTCCGTCTCACTAACGAGAACGAACAAAACTCCCCGATCCCCCGATTACCCCGATCTTGCGCCTTGCGATTTTTATTTTTTTCCTCAACTCAAAAGAGACACCTCGTAGAATAGGTATTTTGGACGGAATGAAGACAGGAAGGAAGTATACTGCATTGAACAGGGGTTTGCTGTAGTGTTGGATGTCAGGTTGTGTTTTGGTAAGGAGAGGCTAAGTAATGTATGTAACATAACCGGTTGAATACCAAATAATAATGTGTAGTTGCCATACGTAGATTAGTGGTAGCTATAGATATCTGAGATCATATGCACAATTAGGGATAAATGTTAAAGGTAGGATCTTTAGGGAGAGGGACAAGGCAGGGCGGAGTGAAACATTGCATTGTCATTTTTTTCTCTATTCTCAATAACCGGTTTTCGAGTAATGATTTGATATCGCGTAATTTCGAATAGTAATCGAATAATATCGCGTTTATCATATGTATCGATTAGTATCGACTATATCGTCATATCTTTGAATTGCGAAGCAATGATTTAACTGTTTGTATGCCGAGACGGATGTGAATACGGAAAACAAACCGCCGGTCAGGAAATCCTAACGCTCAATCCACTAGGCTACCACGCCGAGTTTAAGCGATAAAATTCACTTGTTGCTCTAGCTACGGCAAAAATGGCAAATATGGTGGGAATTCGTTTACGTACAGGCGTAAACCGCGAGCATTTAATAAATACAGTTGCCCTACCGCGTAGGGTTCTGTGACCTTCAGAGTCGTGGCTGAGTCAATCAATGCGAAACCACGATTTATCACCAGTATATCGATGTAATTACCTGCCTAATAAATTGATATTGATTATTTTAACGCATCGATGTTTAATGTTCGATACGAATGCTATCAATGATTGAAATGAAACCTTATTTGGACGATGTCTATGGTCTGAAATGTGTGAATAATTTGGATGCGTCATTATTTGGTTTAAAAAAATAATCGCGCAAATTGAATGCATAAAGTAGTATCAAGTACCTCGTCATACCGGGTCTGTCGACAGCATCGATGTATCGAATATCTTGTCAAGTCGATGGATTCGTCATATCGGCTCTATCTACTTTGTAACTATTGCATCTAAACCGACAAATCGACTGCATCGGTATACACGTTTATATCGATATTGTCATCTGATCAGTCTAATCTTTAAATCGTATATATCGATATATCGAGCACATATTCATATCGATCATTACATCATACCGACCCAACTTTCATATCAGCTCTATCGTTTTATCAAATACGAGGGTCATCCGGAAAGTAGTACCCGTTCGTGCCGCATGAAGTGCTGACGACGCGAGTAGCCGCTGGACGAGGTCAGATAGCTTCAGTGGCTTGTCTGCCTTCTCTGAGCCAAGTTGCGTGACGCTAGCATTGCCTGTGTTGTTTCTGTGATTGTTTACAATGTTTAAAAAAATTGAGAACGCCGCCAGTTGTGAAGTGAGGGCAGTGATTAAATTCCTCAATGCAAGAAACGTTCGCCCATGTGATATTCATCGCCATTTAAAGGAGGTGTATGGAGACAATGTAATGGACGAGTCGTCTGTTCGGCGGTGGTGTCGCAACTTCAACATGGGGAGGGGGAACACACACGACGATGAGCGTTCGGGGAGACCGTCTGTCATTACAGACCAACTGGTGAGCTCAGTTGACGAATTCGTGAGGAACGATCGGCGCGTCACAATTGATGACATCTGTGAGCATTTTCCCAATGTTTCTCGAACAATTGTTCATGAAATTGTTAAACACCATCTGCATTATGCAAAAAATTGTGCAAGATGGGTCCCTCGCGTATCTCAATGAGCTGGCGGCGAAGGACTATGCAGCAGGAATACAGAAACTTGTCACACGTTATGACAAATGCCTTAATTTGCTTGGAGATTATGTTGAGAAGTAGTTTAAAGTATCCTCTTTCAAATAAAATTTTTTATGTTTGTTAATATTTACTTTTGTGTCTTTATTTCACGAACGGGTACTACTTTCCGGATGACCCTCGTATATCACCAAAGCGACTATATATTCATCTCTTCTACAAATATTTAACGGACAATACTTTGATAGGGGCACCACGTTGCACATATTATGATAGATAATATAAATAAAATAAATCCAAATTTTTTGTTTGATGGAATTATAAAATAATGCTCCTTAAAGAGGTTGCCTGGGTAATGGTAACGTCTGAGTATTTCATTCACTCTATACATTTCAATTCCATTCTTTTTGTGCAGAGCTACAAATAAAGAAATGATTACCATTAAGAGGAAATAAAGTATGAGAATGAATGGTAAGAGGGGAATCTTGACAAATATTTCTATGGTAAATGCAAACGACATTATTTATATTATTAGTTCAATGCTCTGATTGATACAATATAAGGAGAAAATATTTTCTTTTTCAACTTCAAGTGAATATATTAAAATTGTTCAATCCGAGACGCGTCGTTATTTCATAAGGGGGCTGGGGCATGGTTGGCGAACGAGCCGACGTCCTCCCGGATATATATATATATATATATATATATATACATATATATATATATATATATATATATATATATATATATATATATATATATATAACGATTGTACGGAAAAACTCACACGAGCGGCACAATAATGGGCTGACACAATATAACACAAATAGAAAAGAATAGACACATTTAAAAGAACACTCACACGGTAAATTGTTCGAGCTTTCGGCCCTCTCAGAGGCCTTCTTCAAGAGAGACTAAAAATATGCTATTGCTGGAGAGAGGGGAAAGAGCTATGGGAGTGGAGGGGAGGTGTGGAGGGAATGGATATATATATATATATATATATATATATATATATGTGTGTGTGTGTGTTTGTGTATACATAAACACAGGGACAAAATTAACGATTTTTGTTGCTCAACTCCGGAGCGTCTCTCGTGTTTTCATTCCCTCGCCCTCGTCAGCCGTTCTGAATAATATGATACATGGCTTGTGGTCTTGCAGGAAAAGTTTGCGGAGGTCTCCCTCATGTCATGCCTCATCCCCCTCGTCTTAATCTAACCTCTGGGAATTATGAGGCCGGGGGGGGGAGAGATGGTGAAGAGGGGGAGGGGGGTGGAGAAAGCGAAATGGAGGGCGCGAAGACTGGGACGTGAGAGAGAAGAAAGGAGCGTGGCAGGGGATTAGTGGAGAGAGGGCAGAGGGGAAGGACGCCGCAAGTGGACCATTTCTTCCCCCCCTGAGACACTCGCTCCTTTCACTTCCCACCGCGGAATTCGCGGGACCCAACCCTAGAAAAGGCGCAATATGGAGAGATATCAACCAACCGTTTTCGCATTATATATATATATATATATATATATATATATATATATATATATATATATATATATATTATATATATTATATGTATTAAATATATAATATATACATATATTAATATAATTAATAATTCAAATATTTATGCATAAAATGCATAAATATACGAGGTCTGCAAATTAAGTAATTTTATTGAGATTTTAAACTTTTTTCATTGTGATTTTATGTGGTCACCCTCAAAATATCTTCCTTCTTGAGCCACCCAGCGCTGCAGACGGTTCTTCCACACCTCGTAGCAGTGCTGGAACTCCGATACTACTGGAATAGCCTTCAGCTGGTCGGTTACAACGGTTTGAATGTTTTCGACTGTCCCAAAATGAGTTCCCTTGAGATGATTTTTCAACTTCGGATGAGGAAAAAGTCAGAAAGACTCAAGTCAGCCGAATAAGGAGGAATAAGGAGCCACAGGATTGCTTTTACTGGCTGACCAAACACTACTGGTCCTTTTGGTCTTGCGAAAAGTGTTTTGGAGCCATTTTTGCGCAGATTTTTCTCATCCCCAATTCAATGGTCAAAATCTGATGAACGGTGGCGTGAGTCAAATTCAACTCTTCCCCGATCGTTCTGACTGTCAACCGAGGTCTGATCTCGCACAAGATCCCGATTCTGTGGACATTTTCATCAGTTTTTTAAGATGAAAGCCTTCCGCATCTTGGTACATTTTCAATCGACCTCTCTTCCTTCTGAAAATGCCTTAAACGATCGAAAAACCAGGGCTCTTGACAAAATACTATCTCCGTAGACCTGCTGAAGTTTAGCAAGAGTTTCCGTTGCACTGTGTCCAAGTCTGAAGCAAAACCACATACCGTTGCTCGAAATTGATGTCACTCGTGCCATCAGCTAGGACAGAGCATTTTCCCCGTAAGCCCTCGCAAACCTTTTTGTTGGTCTCCTCCAGAGATTTTTTCAGTTTATAGTATCTCAAAACTTAGTCGCGTAAAGTTGTTCGATCGTCGATACCATTTTTTTCTTGACACGATCGGCGCGCAGAGGTTTACAATAACTGACGTCCTGCCGCTTCCACAGCTTGGAGAGCACTGAGACCGGTTTCGTGCAAAGTTTAGCTTTCACTTACCTACTACAAGTAGTTTGATCATACTCCAACGAATAAGAGCGCCGCTGGAAATTCAATTGCATTACTATCGAACGAACCTAGTAAATCCCAAGATTTATTACAGTGCCATGAAGGACGAATGCAAATGAATTTTCAATGTAAAAAAGAGGCATTTAAAGTGGCTCCAAATGCATCTCTGAAACCTACAAATATTTCCCACCGAACAGGAAGATCGCCGAAACACTTAAGGCCATTGATTTTTTTCGCTGGCCTTCGCTTTCCAACGCTTTTCACTTGTCCTTTCTCCTTCGACGGGCAAAGCGTTTTATTTATCTTTTTTAAAGAGCACCCACGCTTCCGACCATCTTGAATACTCATCGCAGTTTCCTTAATATTCTTCATGAATTTAAACAGCTTTAACAAAACCCACATGTGAGTTGCCGATTACTGTGCAAAAATAATCAATTGATTGATTTAAATTTATTGAGAACAACGTTGGACAGACGATTGTAATTGAAGGATAATAAAAATTCAAATTGTTTTACCCAAATAAGGACACGGAGGTTTTTCTAGAGAATAAATCCATCTAAAAGTCATACTATGGACTTTGCACTGTCATTTTTAATTTCATTCTGATTGTCAGTTACGTATTCGTTGCAATGACGTCATTTCGCTTTGCACCGTAGAGCACAAGCCATAACGATGGTCGAAAGAAAAAGTCACAACAATGGCCTATCGAGGAAAATTGGAGGGAAATAGAAGTTTCGCTGGGTTAATTATAAGTTTTGGTGCCGTGGAATGCGTCGTTAATTATAAGTTGTGGAGGGGAAAAATTTAGTTAAAAGGAATTTAATAAAAGATAAACTGACTGATTTCAACTTTTACTCCGTAGAAGAACGGAAAGCCATTTAAAATACACCCGGCGACTATTTATTGCTCCAAAAAAATTATGCTTTTCAGAATATTTTGACATTGTTTTCAAATTAAAATTATTTTTCATTCAACGCAATCCTAGAATTTATAACGAGGCTTTGATTCACGGAGTAAAAAAATATTACCCCATCCTTTTGTGCAATACAATAATTGCAATGATACGAGGGTAGGCTGAAAATGATTGCACACATGGTTGTGGACTACGAACAAAAACAAATAGCAAGATCGGGCAAATATACATAAAAGTACAATTCTAAAGTTTCAAAATCATATATTTATTTTCCAAATGTAGTCACCCGTTAAGGATAACACATTTCTCCCAACGTGTAACAAGTTTTCCCATTCCGTCACTGAAAAACTCTTCCGACTTTTCTCGAATCCAGGACTTGACAGCTCTGCCTTCACCTCATCGTACGAGGTGTAATGATTACCCTTAAGATGCCTCTTGAGTTAAGGTAAAAAAATAAAAGTCGCAAGACGCAATATCGGAAGATACACTGGATGAATATAACGACCTCATACCTGCGCATACGTGTTGAGGGAGAATGTTACTTCAACAAGCCACCTGGAGTGCTTCTGAAGGTAATTTTGTTTGTGATCTACCAGTATGTGTGCATTATTTTTCAGCCTTCTCTAGTATCTGGGCATTAAAAGTGTTGAAAGGTCATATATATATCATCAGCACTTCCTTTCGAGCTTTGTCCGTACTCTGAGTGCCCCTTACGCCTTCTTAAGTTTCAAAATAATATATTTATTTTCCAAACGTAGTCACCGTTAAAAGGCTAACACATTTCCCCCAACGTGTAACAAGTTAGTTCATTCCGTCGCTGAAAAACTCTTCCGACTTTTCTCGAATCCAGGACTTGACAGCTCTGCCTTCATTCCATCGTCCAAGGTGTAATGATTACCCTTGAGGAGTCCTGTGAGTGGAGGAAAAAAAATAAAAATCTCAAGGCGCAAGATCCGGAGAATAAGGAGGTTTTGGTTTGTTCTCGTCTGTAAGACGGCGTGGTACCCATTGTGCACAGATGTCACGGTATCCAAATTTGATCAATAACGAAGCCGACACGTTCCTTGGATATTCCAATATGGTTTGCGGTACGCTTTTGAGTGATTCGCCGGTCATTTTTAATCAAATTTTCGGCGGAGTTTGCGATGAGTATCGTCTGTGGCAGTGATCGGCCGTCCGCTGCGTGCTTCATCAACAATTATGGCTTTAACAGGCTTGAAACCACGATATTTTACTACCCATCCTTTTACAATAGTCCTATTAATAGTATCGTCACCATAAAAACCCTTTAAACGACGATGAATCTCAGTAGGAGTCACTTTTTCAGCAGTTAAAATTGCGATTACAGTACGCTGTTAACTTTCGTTGACATAGTACTAGAACACGTCTCCATACGTCCGCTTCTCAAAATACTCTCGATGAATGTAACGACCTCAAACCTGCGAATGCGTGTTGAGAGGGAATGTTACTTCCACTTGCCACCATTTTGTTTGTGGTCTACAGGCATGCGTACATTGGATTTCAGCCTCCCTTCTTGTAAAACATTTCTGATACAATGATTATTCATTCATCTGTCTATCGCTTCTGGTAGGTCTTGGTTGGACTGAAACTTAAGACGCCTACATTTCTCAGGGTCAAGACAGCGTCATATCTCACGCTGCTGCAAGCCCTTCTTCAATTCAGCATACATCCTTCCTCCTTTTATTCCGTCCAAAATACCTATACTGTTCCTTTCCATTCCTCGTCTGTATAAAATTATCCCCTCCATATCAAATCGTTAATCCAAATGCTCTGCTTCCATCTTTCTTGTCTCCTTTCGGATTTCTCCCAACTATCCCTTCTCCTCTCACATCAAGGCTAGCACTCATCCGTTTCTTTTCCTTTTAGAACAGTTTTCATCCACCGCGTCCAATATATCAAAAGCCTCCAATCTACGTCCATCAACTTGCTTCCATTACCAAGTTTCCACGGTCGTTTAAAATTTGTCCCTAACTCACCTCAATTCCCTGAAACCAATGATCGAATCCCTCCCTTCTTGAAAAATCTTTTATTCCCTTATGCAAGAATTATTTTATATTATTCGTGTGTGGTAATCACATGAATGAATCACTGCGAGAAAATGTCAACGAATGGTAAAATAAATAGTCAATGGTATGATATTGACATCTTGAATCACGCGTGATAATCCCCAAACTCGATTCATCAAAATGGAAGTTAGAACGATTACTTGTAGGCTTATTATAGATATGTCGTTTAGAGAAAAATAACGCTTTTATTTAAATATTTCCACCGGTCTGATCTCTGCGTTTATACACATTCATTTTTCCTTTTACTTGGAATGGTAATGTCACCGTACGGAAACGTGCCTCGGGTGTGAGATTCGGTCATGATTGGTGACTCTGAATCCGGGGCACTGGTCGTGAAGAGGAAAGTTAAACTATTAAGCGGGGAAAGGAAAGTGTTTGAAAGTGTGGCGGAGAAAGGAGAGTGAAGGTTAGGTGATGCGGAAAGCAAGGTAATGAGAAGTTGAGGGAAAGAAGAGTGGACGGGAATTAAGAGATAGGAGATTGTGGGAAGGAATGCAGGAGAAAATAGGGGAAGAGGAGGGGGAGAGATGGATGAACTGAGGGAAAGAAAGGATAGAGAGAGAGAGAGAAGGGAAAGACGGGAAGGAAGGATTAATAGAAAGGTGCGAAGGAAAGAGAGGAGGAGGGAGAGGAGGAGGGAGAGGAGGAGGGAGAGGAGGAGGGAGAGGAGGAGGGAGAGGAGGAGGGGGAGGAGGAGGGAGAGGAGGAGGGAGAGGAGGAGGGAGAGGAGGAGGGAGAGGAGGAGGGAGAGGAGGAGGGAGAGAGGAGGGGTGAGGAGGAGGGGGAGGAGGAGGGAGAGGAGGAGGGAGAGGAGGAGGGGTAGGAGGAGGGAGAGAAGTGGAGGATGAGTAGAAGAATGAATGGTTGGTAGAGGGAACAGAGAGGGAAGGAGGAAGGGGATGAATATTGAGGTGGATTTGGAGGATAAAGTGAAAGTGTAGCTGGCTTCTTCAGCGTTGATACCGCGTCAAAGTTGCACAGAGTTTAAGAGAG